>NW_027526295.1:161621096-161698943 GCF_048455015.1 Haemaphysalis longicornis | reverse complement strand
TTCGTAACCAGGTCGACTTTTCTGTGGACGGCGCCGAGAGATAACGCACTGCGTATTTTCCCTTGGATATTCTATAGGGAGACCACTCCTGCATCGGCAGCGTACGGACTAGAGATAAGTAAACGTCGCCGGGTCTACGGTTCTTCGCAAGCGCACGCACTCGGCGTCGTTTCTGTGCATCCACTTCATCCAATTGGAGAAATCTACTGCTATCGCAAGCAAACATCGGTTTTGAACATGTCTACCTTTGCGGCCTTTTTTACACCAGAACGCTGTACAGGGTAAGCCAAGTGAACCTAATCTTTAAGACTCCACGAGCAAGCACGGCGTCTTACAACGTTATATTCAAGCACTCCACCTCTTGCAACGCAGAAGGAGCTGAATTATGGCTGAAGGAGGAAAACGGACCGTGGAAATCGGTAGCCTAGGGTGGCGATTGCACTGAATAACCGAGATCGACGGTACAACAGATTATGATGCTCCAGTTTATTACTGAACTATATAAACCGGCTATTGCTTTTGGTCACACATCCTTAAAGGGTCATGCAAACAAAATACGTTTGTTTTATTCGAGAGATTTCATCTTTTATGGTGCCCCAGCGCTTGTACGGCAGCAAACGATGCCGTATTCACTGAGAAATTAATCAAGTTGGGTTTAAATTTCGATTCTCCCGCCAAATCGCGTTTTTGCGACTTGCGTCATTAGGCTCAGCAGCCTCGCTTAACATCAGTCTTCCCAGATGGCGCTACCATTCTGAGTCACGGACCGTCGTCCGCCGTTGCTTTGTTTTTTACCGCATTTGTACCTGGATTGCTTTAAAGCAAAGCTTTCTACCCACTACCAACCAACGGTTCTTTCGCGGCGTGCGGGATAATCAACACCCAACGCGAAAGGGGCGGCGGGGGCGGCGGGGGGGGGGGTGAGGGGGGTCGGAGGGTCTCACTCAACGGAGCACACTGTAATATACCCAGCATTCACCGAGCGGCGGAGGTGCCTGCTCACCGGCGGGACCATCGGAGGCACGGCTTTGTCGTCTGCTTTAGCGACGGTTGTTTTAGGCCTGTTTTGGTGCAGCTTCGCGTCCATTGCGCGCTTCCTATGCACGGCTTGACTAACTTCTTCGATAGCACAGCCTGGGTAACCCGGACCCGACGGAATTAAGTGGTCGTGCGGCGAAGATACGTTAAGGTTTATTTGCAGGGCGGGAAAACAAATTGTAGAGACCACATAAAAACATCTGGCAGCTTGAGAAACGCTACCTTTTGCGCACTGCTTGCCACGAATGGGTCTCCGTTTTCTAAATTGGTGAATATTAATGCGTCTGTGTTTTAAGAGGTATTACAAAAGGCGAAAGGAGCACTGGCTCTGCTAACGATTATAAAAGTTCCCTCAGCTTTCTCGCAGTTCTCAAACTTACAAAACTAACTAGATTTAATCGGCCTAAATGGGAATCATTAAGCTCACGTGCCGAATTGTTTCGGTGTCTGCGCCTGTGTAGCGCGGTGGTGTATCCCCGAGCTATCACATTAGGATTGCTAGATTGCGCTGTTCCACCCTTCGAAAGACGTTTTTCTCCATTTTCTTTCTTCCGGCGCACTGCCGTGCTACAGCGGCGGCGTCCGGCGCTCTAGCCGGGCCGGGCGTCAGCAGCAAGGAAGCGTAGAGGAACGTATTTCGAAGGGTGGGACAGGTGAACCTAGTCCGGCCGTGGCCGACGAAGCTGCGTTCGGGACGCCGCCCCCGCGAATTCCAGGTAACGGCTGGCAGAATCTCTGGTTTCACTCTTTGTAGAGCCACGGTTGTGAATTCAAGTGACGTCGCATGGGCAATTGTTGTGGGTGTGGTTTAAAGCTTTGCTTTCGAACCACCTTCACAGCGTGGATTGGAGCCAATTTTTTTGTTTCGTTGTTTTGCATCTGCAGTAAATTTGGTTCAATATGGATTTGCAACAAATTGTAATAACTCTGGGCCAACTTCTTCTGCGAGGAGCGATGGAAACCAGGGGATCCCAGTTCGAATTAACCGTTCTGGATACCTACGCGTTCGAATTATCAGGAGCTTTCACCCATTACAATATACAGGGCTGTGCCGGGCCAAGGGCGTCAGTTCGAATTAACCGAGTTTTAATTAACGAGCTTTTACTGTGAGACAGCTGTGATCACCATACGAGGTAAGGTAAAGGCGCCCTTCTGAACGGCGCCAACCGGGAGCCCGGGACGATGCCCTTTAAACGGCGCTGGTCGCTTCAGAAGAGGCTTAAAGGGGCCATGAAGACAAAACACAAGTTTGGTCCATTCAAAAGATGGCCTCATTAGAATCATACTGACACCACTTCTATTGTAAACTGCGCTCAAATAAGCTATATAATTAGGAAAAAAAGGGAATGGCCATGCGACCCACTCGCTCATTTCCCGCAACAGATCCTATGATGTCATACCAGCCAGCTCTGCGATTGGTGGAGGCCAAAAGCAAATGCAAATTAGGCTGAGCTTATAAGCTTCAGAACGAGTTATTTGCGCTTAAAGTTAGGGCACATTCCTTTTGAAGCAATAAGAATGGTCGGACAAACAGTGGAAGTTACGAAAGCACAGTAAACAGAAGTAGCGATGCGTACTACTGTTGGTACTGCGCACAGTATGCTTGGTTTAGGTGCACAGGACTGCGGGGCTTTGGGGTTGCCTCAGAGGACACTGGACGATTGACGCGAGCAACGGTGTTTTCCGTGACCACATTTGTCGAGCAAGCACTATGTTTCAGGAAACGATTATTTTCTCCCAGAACAAAAACAAGCCTGGTTAATTACGGCTTGCCACGGTATGGTGGCGTCATGTAGATTCAGTAACGCAAACAAACACGCGAACGCCGCCGTAGGATACCTCGATGCCAGCGCCACCGTACAGGGGGAGACACCCTTTGAATGGTCCCGTGCCGCCGCTATTGGGTCAACGTGCTCAAAGCGTTCTTTTCGCTTCCCACGAGACCCAGCAACGCGAAAAAGATAAGATGATTCAAACTTCGCCAGTAAACCGCGTCGCGGCGATAATTTTAGCGCGGTTTTGATACAATGACTTGCTTCGGTGGCGAGCGTGTGACCCAAAATGGCGGCGCCAGCGTATACGTGTCTCCACCCTGTAAGGCGGACGCGTGAATATAGGCACCCTAGGCTCCAGAGCGGTCGGTTCCTGTGATGTCATTATAGACCACGAAAACACACGATTTCGCGGGAAAATCAAAATGTTAACTTAAATTGATTAATTTCTCAGTGAATAAAGCATCGTTTGCATTCGGACAAGCGCTGGGAGCACTATAAAACATGAAGTCTTCGGAATAAAACAAACTTGTATTTTGTCTTTATGGCTCCTTTAAGCAGCCGGCTCGATGTTGTCTGGCAGGCCAGTAGAGGCGGGCACACCGGCCACTCGAGCATCTAAACGCTTTTCTCAATCCGCCGGAGAAAATCATAGAAGTCCAAGCCAGCCTCCTCGGCCAAAGAAACGTTGTCCTGGTCGGCCTTGGCTCGGAGACGTAAAAGCTACCGTTGCCAGAGTGAGAGCGCCTAGACCGCACCGGTGCCTCGCTCCTACTAAAATGAAAGGGGAACGGGAGAGAGAAATGCCAACTTTATTTACTTATTTCTCAGCAAATAAGGCCTTGTTTCTCGCAGAACAAAAGCCGATAGCCACGAAATGTATGACCTTTGAGTTAAAGCAAAACTTCATCCAGCCTTTAGCGTCCCTTAAGATAGAGCTATTGTTCGGCGCACTCCTCGCCACTGTTCCAGAAGAAAATTTCGGAAAACGCTTTCGTGGCGGTTGCCCGAGTATAGAAGATATAATGGCCCTGCTATATATAATAAAACCCTTTCATAAACGCAAAAACTAAAGCTGCGCGGGCAGTACAAATATCGAGATTTTCACGCACTGGTAAAACTGGTTATAGCGAATTGTGATACTGCGAATTATCGTGTATAGTGAACTATATACGAACTTTGGTTGGTCACGCTCCATTTCAGGGACATTTATTTCTTTAATAACGAAACCAAAAGCGCGAGAGCCGCGCGATATCGGCTGTAGCAATTAAAATATTTGGTTCGTGTGAGGCTCAAAACTCCAAGGGTGGCATAAAAAAAGCAATATAAGAAATTGAAAACTAACAAAACGATTTCTTAATAGCTAAAAAAAAACCGAAATTTTGGTCGTCCTGCGGAAAAGCGCATTTTACGGGTTTCATTTTACGTTCTCATGTTCCTGTCCCATTAGTTTGAAATGCGACCGGGAGACGGGTACGGCTTATCTCGTTGTAGGGGAGCAGTCCCTTAGGATCTGGGGCTGTTGGCGTCTCCTGTCGCCATCGTCGCCGTCGTCGTAATCGTCGTTCCTCTCATGTAGTCATGGTACTAAAACACCGGGAAACTCGTTTACGCCTATAGGCGTGAGCGAGTTTCTCTAGAACGTAACGCGCAGCGCTAGGACGTAACCACGTGACCACGGCCCTTTCCAGCTCCCATGGCTGCACAATAAAAATGTTTTTTACCACCACCACCGGGACACTCGTTTACGCCTCGCGCTGGAGCGCTTCGTAACGCGTACTAAAAAAACACCGGGACACTCGTTTACGCCTCGGGCGAGAGCTTCGTGCTTCAAAGACCAGAGACAATTACAGCAAAGCTGTATACCTCTACCCCCCAACGGTTTCATCTCTGTTGGCACAAACGGCAAGGCGCCAAGAATGCACTTCCCTCACCCGGTTTCACGTTAGTGGAGATGGCCCGGGATTTTTTTTAGTTGGTTTTAAACCTTCAATGCTGAATTTTTGTATCAAGAATTTTTGCACGATCCAGTTCGCCGATCTGCTATAGCCGACTTTTGCCTCTACTATTACAACAGATATTGGATATAACGAACTAATTCACTGCCCCGATACTGCTTTGTTATAATTCGGTTCGGCTGTACACTCAAAAACAAAAGCCGCCTTAGACAGGCTCTACAGTGTAAACAGTGGTCGTCGGACTTGTCGCCGTTATCATATCGGTCTCCCCGTAATCCTCTTTAATGATCTTACCGCAAAACTCTTCCTTCAGCTCCTCATGCTCTCATGCACGTCTCATTGGTTACGCCCAGAAGGCATATGGAGGAGGCGGAGGGTATAAGCCCAATAAAGGCCAGGGATGAAGCGACGCACCACCGCTACGGACAGCCTCTCAACTGATTATTTGAACGATGTTTATCAGCTCCGGTATATTTATGCCCGTGCCCGTTATCACATTTAGGGATATTTCAGGACTGAGTACTGATTATATTTCGCCAATAATCGAACTCTAGCGACAGGCAGGATTTCACCCCTTACATTTGGATAACCTGCTCGTGTACACGTTCGCTACTCGTCAGTTTAATTCCACAGGTTTAGAATGCCCCGTTAATAAAAACAAGATGAGGGAAATCTTCTTGACAAGGTTTGGTTCATTCTCCTAGAAACCGGAAGCGCCCCTTCGATCGAAGAAGGTAACAGGAAAAAATTCTCCAGGTATAATGGCAGGTAATCGACGGCGGTCGGGGGTTCGGCACGGCGGGGCGACGATATTCGAGTGGTCGATACGCGCCGTTAGCTGCATAATAAATGCCCTGAATATGCTACTCTTTCCTAGCTGAGCCAAACACCTCGCAGACAAGAAAGGCTACTTGCAACCACATCCGGCAGAGACAACCCCGTGTCGCACGTGAGTGGCCAAGATTACAACACGTTACCGTTAACGGCCGAGATGAGGGCCTACCATATCGCATGGAAAGATGAAATATTGGGAGTAAAATGTTCCAGCTTTCTAATGAAGGCGGCGTTTCGGGTTGAGCGCCTACACATGCACGGTGGGTCCACTTGCTCATGCCGACCGCGTCCAGAGCCCGCGCTGGGTTTCGTTCACTTCCTATTTTTACATTTCTGTGGTTCCCCCCACCCCTTCCTATCGTCCCCGTGTGCTGCTCCCTATCTGTCGTCAGCGAGAGTGCATGGGCACAGCCTGAACGCGAGTGCGATGCTCGCTGGACATGCATTACTTTTACAGCGCCTGCAGCAGGGCTGACGACGTCACTGGGCCACACACACTTTAGAACGGGGTTTTCGCCGCTCGGCGACCGTCGCCATTTTTCTAATCACGCTGGTGGTTGGCAGCTCGGGGAAAACGCGTGGGCCAGCGTCGATGTATGGATGAATTAATGACAGATTCATCACACGCCTACAGAGCCAGCGAACCATCTGGCCTATTCACGAATACAGCATTTACCCGCCAAACAATGTGATAGTTTTTAATCGGCTATCATAACTTTAGGCCCGACTGGGTTCGTTACTGGACACTCCATTCAGGGCTCCCAGTGCACGCATGACTGCGCATGAACTAGGAGACGGAAGGTAAGAGGTCAGGGAGGCAAAAGTCAAGATTGTGAAAGAACTACATTTTTGTACTTGCGTCCGGACCCAATCCGTTACCGGAGTCGTCTTTCCTGACCACACCCCACCAGCATTAGCTGCGAACGCCCAACCGCGCCTTAGAATGCGGTCATGTTTAGAGCTATTTTGTAGCTGTTGGTGAGTCCAGTCATCTTTACTTGCCCTGCTACTAGGACGATGAGAAACAACGTTAGGAAGTACTCGCGGCAGCCGCCGCGCTTCAAAGCACCTAGTAAGGCAGCGTGAGAGCATTCTGGTGCTGCTTCGGAACGGCTCCTTCACGGCTGCGAGAAGAACACAGCTCCTTTCGTACTTATCGATAGGCCTCCTGCGCTGCCCAGGGGGCGCTGCGAAACCGACTTCCGGGCAGTACTTCCGGGTAGTACAAAGCTGCGGGGGTCTCATAGCACCCCGTGTTGACACAAGCAAAATGAGCTCGATACTCCCGATTGTTTTGCGACATGGTCTCCAACCCATCCCCAGCGCATCCTATCTCGTGTATGTATGTATGTATGTATGTATGTATGTATGTATGTATGTATGTATGTATGTATGTATGTATGTATGTATGTATGTATGTATGTATGTATGTATGTATGTATGTATGTATGTATGTATGTATGTATGTATGTATGTATAAAGGCATGTATGCATGCATGCACGCATGTATGTATGTATGTATTTATATATGTATGTAAGTATGCATGTATACGTCCCTCGATTCAGCCTCCCGGCCAAAAAAGTATACTTGACACACTTAATACTTTTCCAGTTTGTTCAGGAAAAATAAAACAGTAAGTATATTTGAGGCAAAACATCTATACATAACTGCTATTCGCAGTGTTTTTTTTTTATTAAATATACATGGCTGCTCGATTTTTGCTATTGTAAATTTCAAAACCACGCGTTGCAAACAATCGTTTCACCCGAAAATACGTAACACGCTCGCACGGGCCTGGAGCTAATGCCCGTGTTCCAAGTTCAAGAGTAACAAAAGGGTCCAGTAGATGGCTGGAGCCGTGGAACGCGGGAAAGTTGGATTGACTTTAGCAAACTTTCTCAGCGTTTGTCGTAGAAGGAGCGAAAAGAGAAGGGAAGAGAGTGAGACGTGGGCGCGAAAGAGAAGAGAGGCATTTACGTGGCAGAGGCGGCAAAAGACCGTCGTCTTTCAAGGAAACCTGCAGCGAAGCGACCAGATACACGGCCATTTTTTTTCCTTCCCTTCGTCGCGTCATCGTCTTTGCCCATCCTTGTGTGTTTTAGCTCGAATGTAACCTGCTGCCAAGCCGTTGTGACGGGGGGGGGGGGGGGGTACGAGGGTTATAAAAGCACGGCCCTTAACCAGAAAAAAAAACCAAGGACCTCTACCTATCTCGCAAATGAACTTCAGCCTTGATTGTCCGTCTCACAGCAGAGTTCTTCAAGTGGCACCCTAAACGTTGGCGTCATGTGCAGTCTCTGTTACTGATAATATCGCCTCACAACGCACTCATGCAACTCCTGTCGCTGATTCAGTGTGAATTGAAGAAACAGAGACCTTCGCTATAGAAAGGAATCCGAATGCCGTTTTTGATGGTTTCCTTCCGTTAGTCTTGAATGATGCGAAATAACACTGTCAGTCACACTTCCCGAAACGACGCCTTTCATACATACATACATACATACATACATACATACATACATACATACATACATACATACATACATACATACATACATACATACATACATACATACATACATACATACATACATACATACATACATACATACATACATACGTACGTACATACATACATACATACATACATACATACATACATACATACATACGTACATACATACATACGTACGTACGTACGTACGTACGTACATACTACATACCTTTCAAATGTGCCGAGCCATGCGAATGCTTCACAGCTTTTATAGCGGCTCGAGCTGTACGCACCCACATTTCCATAAGCATTTCGGGTCCCGGTTTGAAAACTGCCGCAGGCCCTTTATGAGAAGACAAAGCAGACCAGTAAAGCCCGTGTTCAAACCTGTCGCAGCAGCAGGAAGGCTAGGAAACCACCGATACTACACAGCGTTCGGGGCTCGGTTTGATCATGGATTCGGTTACGTCGGGGAAATTGTGGGCCTGACCGGCAGTGGCCGGCGGCAAATGGTAGCGAAGATCGTACCGTAGAGTCTGCCCGGGATCTCCACAGAAAGACGGGTGCCGCAAAGCAGAAAATTTGGTTAAAGGACGCATATGGTACCACCACAGCAAAATGGACGAGCAGAGGGGTTCATGTGCTTAATTTCTGAGGGACTTCGTGGGCGGACATTTCCGATTCAGTTGCACGGTGTGCGACAGACGGTGGTTCGAGGATGATCTGATGATGATTGCTAACGTACACGAGACGACGAAACGTTAAAGTGCAATGAACGTGTTGCCAGCTGTGCGTACCTTCCCTGAAAAAGCCGAAGTTGCAACGTTCAATGTTTCGCATGGGCGGTATGATCTTGAATTTTTTGTTTATAAGCTCAGCTAGCAGTTAAACATCAGCTCCTGGTACTAAAAAAATGACTCTTATGACCTTGTGCTGGGTCGCCACTACGGTGCCGCCTCAAATGGCTCCTTTTTTTTTTTCGGGGAGGGGGGGGGGGGGAGGGGCGGAGGCAAGATCTGAGGTAACGGCCCGTTAGAACGTTATAGGGATATGATATTGACGTCTTTTGTCGCCGAATGGGATCGATATTAGCGTGTACGTTGCGTGGGACACGTAGTGCCGCAATAAGGACCGACAGGCGCTGACACGCTCGGACATTCGCGACCTGCTACTTTACTGGCGGCCTTCGCCATGTGTCCCAAGAGACGCGATGCGGCGGCAGCCGATCGAAATGTGTGGTGTATGTTGGATGAGAGCAGGCGAGTGGACGCGCAGGAAATACGGAGAATCTTGAGCGAAAACGCCGAACTGGAGTGAAAACAATCCCAGATACGCGGCATCACCATCCACGAAAGGCTAAGCCTTAGTCCCATTGTCTGCGATGCGTTCCATAGTGCGTTACTTAGAAAGAAAACAACGGAAAGGAGAACGCGCCTTGTGGGTGCGTTGCACGTGCTTCAGAAATGAAGCACAGCTAATGCCGCTGCGTTGCACAGCGGCTCAGCAGTTACTAGCGAGCGAGGGTGCTGTGCGCGGCGCACCGCTGCGCGCCCGACTGGCGCTGCGGTCGCTATGTCCAATAGTTACACACTGATGGTTTATCGTTCACTACATCACAAGAAGTATAGGCGTCCACGCAGTTCTTTCTTCTTTGCAAATGCAAAATTCCCGGTGGCCCTAGTTTTTCCTTTTATAGGTCATCGTTGTCATCCTTGTCTATAAAAAGCTAAGTTTGGGGTCCCCTGCAAAACTGATTTATTTCAAAACTGGAGGCAGTGCATCGGCAAGACAGCATTCTTAAAATTGTCAATATTTCCAATGAGACAATAATATCGTGACAAGAAAAGGAAGTGTCCAATGGCGCCCAGCGCCAAGCAAGAGCCTCCGAAGGAGGGAAAGCTGAGGCCGGGGCATGCACAGCCCTGTCTGTTCTCGTGTTATCATTTATCATGGCCACACGTTGTATCATCACTCCATCTAGCATGGCGCATCGCACACAACCTGCCACCTCGTGACGATGTTAACAGAAATAAATGATCGCTTGAAGAACTGTGCCAGTGTATTCACTGTCATAGAAAATGGAGGTTCGATAAATGCATCAGGGTGCACAACCGCTGCGTACTAAGGCGAGAAGTTATTAACTCCAGCCGCATGAGAAGACACGGACTTTGCAACGTGCCCATAGTAGTTTAATTTGGACTGTACACACGAGCACCTTTATTGTGTTAATAACTGCACACGTACCTTCTACGTATGCATGTTTTGGGCAAATAAGTGCGCATAAATTAGATAAGGTAGAATTTGTAAATTAAAAAAAACGTCGTGTGGAGTTAAGCATTCGACGCACTCACAGCAATAGTATTGAGCACAGTATCATCACAGTCGAAGAACTCTACCTTACCTACACAATCAAACATCATCAGACACCCATTGCTGTTGCATAACGTATTGTACTGTATTTTGATAGAGATGGGCTGCTTTGAATAAAGGACATTTATCAAGGTTGACCTAAAGAACACAGTTATGCCACCTGTCACCTTTATTTTGAGAAAAAACACACCATTCCTTGAGACACTCACGAGGCAAAACCATTCAGTGAAATTCCACTCTGTGGAAAAGGGAGAACAACTGGGCCATTTCCACTAACGTGAATACTGGGGGAAGGGGGGGGGGGGCGAAGCATGCAGTGAATAAGTGTATTCAAAGATTGTAGGTCTCCCGCTTGCCACATGGCGAACGCTGATGTACGCAACATCCCAATTATGAAGACGGAGGAGAAGTGAAATTCGAAACGGTGAACTGCAAATTTTAAAGTTAATGCGAGTACGCAGCGAAATAAAAGCAAGCAATCCAGCACGAAGGAAAAAGGAGTGTCCCGTTGTGTTCTCTTAGCACTCGTTTTTGCCAATGCAGATGAAATGTTCTAGCGCGAGGCGTTGCAAAACGAGTCTCCCGGTGGTTTAGTACCTTGACCACATGAGAATACGACGATGAACGATGACGACGACATGAGACGCCGACAGCCTGAGCCCTTTAAGGGCTTCACTCCTAAAATAAATAACTTTATTTTATTAGTTGGGTATTTCGACATGGTGCGTTCCGTTAGTCAAGTGATCCACTCTCCATGGCGCCGGCGGCTGCTCCGGCGATTGTTCGGCACTGCTTGTCGCAGTCGGCGCTAGACAGCGCCTCCCTCCACTGCTCGTCTGTTAGATGGATGACCAGTGGAGCTGTTTGTTGGTTATTGGTTGGCCACAAACTCCTACTCAAACTTCGTCGTCTCGCCAGGGAAGCGTTCAGCAGGATTCGTAGCCACGCCGACGTCTTGCGTTTTCCGCCTCACGCCATTCGAGGTTCCGACAGGCATCGCGCTTACGATTGATATCCGCGGGCGGGTCGTCGTCAGGGGTCTGCTTCCGCCGCGTTCGCTATTTTTTCTTAATAAGTAGGCTTCACTTTTCAGCACACAATCTGGAGCAAAAAGCTTACTAAAACTGAGCTTGGATTCATCTCCTTAAAATCGGCTTCACTTCTAAACACGAATTTATTGCTGGAAAGACATTCTTTCAGAAGTAATATACGCGATTTTGTATTAAAATATGAAGCGCTGTAGTCAAACAGGTGGCCGAGTGGAGAGGGTGTGGCGATGTGAGAAGTAGGGGAGCGCCTTTTCTTGGTTTACGCACGCAACAAAAAAAAACAGGGAGTTGGTCTAGAACGGCTCCGCTGTAAAAGGCGCAGCTAAACTAGAGCGTAGGTATATGAAACATGACCGACAAAGGAACAGAAACTGGGAAAAATTGTGTCCTTAGGCTTAAACGTCTTTTCAAAGATCTCAAGATTTTTTAGTGCGATTCTCCGTCTATTGCTTCCCATTCCTGCGGCAACAGCTTCTCTCACTTAACTAGAGTAGGCTTCCTACGCCTAGTCAAGCTGAAGCTTCGGCAGCTTTGGGCTTCAGTATTTTGCACCTGGCCTACAGATTGAGAAAACGATTTGCAAAGCCTAGAATGTTCCACCTTAAGAGGCGTACGAGATGGATGATTGAAATCAAGATATGAAATACAAACAAAAATCGCGTATTGCTACGACGTACGGCTACAAGATAAGACGAAATCCACCGACACGCTCCGACATTCCTTCCTCAAACGCACGCACAGATGTACAAACAGAACTAACGCCCGTATAGACGTCCAACACCGATATGGACAAAAATGTAGATTTGGCGTACACGCTGTGTGTATTAAAAGGACGAAACAAGACTCAGGAGAGGAAGCCATAGTACTACGCATTTCTTGCAGCTACTGCAGCTATATCTGGCTAAGCGCCACGGACAATTTTTATATGGCGATTTGACGCGGCTATGGGTGGAAACAAAATTGGCATTTCCTAAAGATATCGTGGCGTGCGCACGATTCTTCAGCGTTCGCGTGCCTTGGCGTGCCCGATCGCCTGCTTATCGAACGGAAGTGGCGGCGGAGAAGACCAGGCGCAGCAGAGGACAACGGGAAAGGATAGCGGGCTCCATGGTCGTCCTGACATCGCTGGGGCGGCCTCGCAAAAAGTGACAACAAAGTCTCTCCTAAGTATCATTCCCTACACGCTGTATCACAATGGTTGCGAGTGGTTATTCGTAAACCCACCTCCCCGAAGAGTTGGCAGTGCACGTGGAGGGGCGTTGTTCATGGGCTTGGTGCACGAGTGGCGGACAGAGGCGAGCGAAGGACACCAAAGGTGGAGGCTAGCCTGAGTCATTACGTACGCGTCGAGCGGACAAATGCGGAAACGCTCGCACGAGCTTATTTCCGCGCCGCTGGCCAAGCACTGGTCCGTGGCCGCCGACAGGAACCGCTGCCAGGGGGCGACAGAAGAGGCGATGTTTTCGAGTGGCCCCACCGTGCCCTTCTCCGCTCTTCTCGCTCACCTGGTCCACGGTCCGAGCATAATGATGGTTGTAGTAAAAGAAAAAAAAAACATGGTGGCAATCGCGTGCTACATGGGCAAAGAACGGTGGATGAAAGCTGAAATGTAGTGAAACTATAGAAGACAGCGTGAGGGTTCGAGCTAGTTGGTACTCCATAGTGAAAATTGGTACTCCATCGTTGGTACTCCATAGTGAACAGGGAGCGCTTGTCCCTGTGTCATTCGTCTTGTGTCTAAATTTTGTTGCGCTTTAAATTTTCACTATAGAAGACAGGTTTCAGGGTGTTTTCCTTTTACTTTTTTGTTTACTCATGACACCCAAACAAGAAAAAAATGCATTTCGTGTGAGAGAGACACCTAGCAGGAAGTGATGACTTTAAAAATCTCGAAGTCAACTGCACACAACAGGTCAATAGTCCGCGGGATCAGCCTAAATCGTTGGCACCACGCACAACAAGCAACAAAACATCAGGGTGAGGCTTTTAAACAGAAGTTTTATAAAATGGCGGAACGGTTAGAAGACGCAAACTATCATTTGTGCGTAAACAACGTTTGTAATGATCCAGCACTCAAGCACCTACACGGTGAATTAAAAAAATGCAACCTGCGTTTCAGTGCTGGGAGATACGGAGCTGAGGCGCACTCTAGCTTCAGTTATTGCCGACTACTCGCTACAACACGATTATTGTGTTGTTACATAATATTTTCTCGCAGTTTGACAGACATAGTCTGCGAAACAAAAATCTCATCCGTCTCCACACTAGGAACATGTGAATAAAGTAAAGGTCCCAAAGAACACAGGCAATTCCACCTGTTAGTGCTGTATATTGCCAATAATAATAATAATAATAATCAATCAATCAATCAATCAATCAATCAATCAATCAATCAATCAATCAATCAATCAATCAATCAATCAATCAATCAATCAATCAATCAATCAATGTTTATTATAGTGCCCAGGAACAGCGGAGGCCTTCGTGCTGGAGCACTCAGAGGGGAAAATGCAGCACTGTAGTACATAAACAATTTGCTAATAAACACTCAGTGAGCAAAAAAAAAAAAAAAGAAAGACCTACAAAAAACGGCAAAGAAGATTAGAAATAAAACAGTGCAATCCAACCGACTTTACACAATCAAGTCGTGCTGGCGCACAGAAAAGGTATAAGACAGCAATGAAATGCATCAACAGCTGGCAAAAGAACAGTGACTGAGCAAAAAATAAGAAGAAACTACAACTTCAAAGAAGAATAAAAATACCGTAGTGTAATTTTAGGAAAAATAATAATCAATCAATCAATCAATCAATCAATCAATCAACCTTTATTTTCGGTGCCCAGGAACAACCCTAGGGTCTTGGTACTGGTACACCATATACAAAACATACATAAAAACAAACTAAAATCAAGACAACACAACACACAAAACCGTATGCATGAAAGAAACAATAAAGTAAAGATAGTTACAGTAATCTCAGAAAGCAAAACAGCAAAAAAAAAAAGAAAAGAAAGAGGAGACCTAGCGTTGCAAGCCATGACACTCGGACAGCTAAATGTTGAAGGCACGTGAAAAACAGGAAATACTCACTGAACATGACAGAGATACGTTATAAGCATAAAACGAAGGTTTTATAACAAAATGTTCGGAAGTTTAAACTTTGAAAGAAGCTCAGCATTACAAGCACAGGCAATAATAATATTAATAATAATAATAATAATAATAATAATAATAATAATAATAATAATAATAATAATAATAATAATAATAATCAATCAATCAATCAATCAATGTTTATTATAGTGCCCAGGAATAGCGGAGGCCTTCGTGCTGGAGCACTCAGAGGGGAAAATGCAGCACTGTAGTGCATCAACAATTTGCTAATAAACACTCAGTGAGCAAAAAAAAAAGAAAAGAAAGAAAGACCTACAAAAAACGGCAAAGAAGATTAGAAATAAAATAGTGCAATCCAACCGACTTTACACAATCAAGTCGTGCTGGCGCACAGAAAAGGTATAAGACAGCAATGAAATGCATCAACAGCTGGTAAAAGAACAGTGAGGGAGAAAAAAGTAGAAGAAACTACAACTTCACAGAAGAGTAAAAATGCCATAGTGTAATTTTAGGCAACATTACACAATCAATAGAAACTGTAATGTCTGGTCAATTGCAAGAAGACATCTTACAATAAGCGTAACTATACGGAAAAGTTTTTACAAGATTCTGGAAGCGTACATTTTCAGTTTCAAATGGACGCATGAAGTGAATATGGCAACTTTTAATGATAAAAACGGCAGAAAAAGAAAAATTCTACGATAATTACAGTCGCAGTATCAGCACAATACATGAATAACCAGGAACAAGAACAAGCTCAGTGAAGTCAATGCACACGTCAGGACGATAAGTGAAGAAAAAGAGCACTGCCAAGATGAACCTAGTGTGTCAGAGATGACAAAACCCGGCCAAAAACTCCCGAAGAGGACGCTGGAAGATATCGAGCTTCTCGGAGTGAACATTATGCAGATGCTGCATCCTTTGAAGAGGAGAACGTGTGCTGAGAGCTCCAGCTGCTTTAAAAGGGTGGGCGAGCCTTGTAGCTTTTTGTGGAACGCGAAAACTGATTGATTCAAGTAGTTCCGGGCATAAAATAATACCATGAAGCAATTTGTACATGAAAAGAAGGTCTGAGTGGGTCCGCCGGGAACTTAGAGAAACAGTTATAGGGATAGGCTCCGAAGGAAAACGATGCCTAAATATTGATGAAAATTTGGTTTGTACACGCTCTATACGTTGACAGTTGGAACTACAGGTTCCATTCCAAACGACAGAAGCATATTCTAGTTGCGGAATACAAAGCGTTCTGAATAGTTTTAGGAATGAAGAAGGAAACCGGAATTCTCGAGAAAACCTGCATACAGCCCCAAGAGAGCGTAGCGCCCGCCTAGTAAGTTGAGTGACATGAGGTGAGAAAGTTAAGGCACTGTCGAAAAGCACGCCGAGGTCTCTGATCTCTTCAACTCTAGACAAGTAACCGCCGTTAATACTGTAGCAAAATAAAGTGCGGTTCGTTTTCCTGCTATAAGACATGACCTTTGTTTTTGTAGAGTTAAGATTTAATCTATTGTCTGAGCACCACTTGGAAAATGAGGATATATCTTGCTCCAGGGCAATGCAGTCATTAATGGACTCAATCCGTCTGAATATTTTAATGTCGTCAGCGTAAAGAAGGAAAGAAGACATCTTAATTGCGGCTGACACATCATTAACAAAAATGGAGAACAAGAGAGGCCCCAACACGGAGCCTTGAGGCACACCGCTTGTTGATCTGTACAGAGCAGACGTCTGCCCGTTAACGCTAACGAAACTGAACCGGTTATCTAGATAACTACCCAACAATGCCACGAGTGGTGTATCAATTCCTACCTGTAGAAGCTTTTTAAGTAACAGCGTGTGGCAGACAACGTCAAATGCTTTGCTCAGATCACAGTAGACAACGTCGAGCTGACCCCTCTCAGAAATGGCTGCCGAGGCCTGCTCCATAAAGCAGGAGAGATTAGTTGTTGTCGACCTTCCTGATATAAAGCCGTGCTGGTTACTTACAAGAAAATTATGTACAGAACTTGACAGTAATTTGTACAGCGCTGTCTCAAACAGCTTGGAACAAGCACAAAGGAGAGAAACTGCTCTGTAGTTTGTTGCATCCGATTTGGAGCCTGACTTGAAAATAGGACGGACTCGAGAAATTTTCCACGCGAGAGGGAACACGTTTGTTTTTAGACACTGGTTAAATATCACCGTCAAAACAGGTACAAAAATACTGCCGTATGTTTTGAGAATAGCTGGCGGTATTCCGTCAGCTCCACACGACAATGACGGTTTCATGCGCTTTAGGCTCTCCAAAACCAACTGCTCGTCCAAAAGCACTAAGCTGGAGCCCTGTACGCGATTTAACAATAAGTTCATTTCAGAGACGTCACGCTGGCCGCATGTGGCACTGAAGTGCTGAGCAAAGTGGTTAGCGACATTATGAACTTCTTCCACAGAGGAATCTACAAGATTGATAAGATCATGTGAGTTGTTCTTACGGGACCGGATGTATCTCCAAAATGTTTCAGGCTGAGAATTCGCTGAGAATAATAATAATAATAATAATAATAATAATAATAATAATAATAATAATAATAATATAATATCAACAGCCTCCGCAGGCCCACGGCAGCGCGAAGGCCTCTCCCATTGACTTCCAACAGCTACGGTCCTGCACCGCTCGAGTCCACTGTTGGCCACCGATTTTCCCTATTTCGTCCCTCCATCGTGTTATTGGCCTTCCCCTTTTTCTAGACCCATCACTTGATATCCACTCTGTTACCCTAATCGTCCACCGGTCGTCCCTCCGTCTCCCTACATGGCCAGCCCAAGACCATTTCTTTTTCTTTACTTGAACTATGATATCATCTCGAATTTGTTACTTGATCCAGGAAGCTCGTTTCCTGTTCCTAAGTGTTACTCCTAGCATTACTCGTTCCATAGCAGGTAGGGCCGATCTAAGTTCGCTTCCCTATGCCATCATTGGCAGTATGCACTGGTTGTCTGTCCGAGGTAATTCTATTCTTCTGCTTCTTCTAGCGCTTCGTCTCCTAAGCTGAAAGGGGCGCTTTTGGCATGTTTATTCCTTTTACTTTAGATTTATTTGTATTTATTTTTAGCCACACGGCTGTGCTTTCTGATTGCAGTTTTCCAAGCATTGTTCTGCAGTCTCACTCAGCAATACTATGTCGTCTGAAAGTACCACACCCCCACTGCGCATGCCTGGCCAGGCACCGCTGATAATGATTGTGGCAGGATGCCCCTAGGGATTGACCAACCAAAGAATCCATCACGAGATAGCTTCACGTTCAACCACCGTCGTCATCTTCCCGTAGGGGAACCCTGAGTAGTATGCGAGGCATTCCTCCTCTCCACTCCGAAGCTCCTCTCCTCTCCGGGATTGCGCAACGAAAGGCAATACCTGCGGCTCCGCGCGCGATAATGCGAAGCAACTTAGGGTTAGAGACGGGACGGTAGCCGCTGCATACTTAGCTGGGGGCGCCACTGTAGCTCCGCGGTATAAATGACGCGCGCGCGCGCTCCGCTCCCCTCATTCTCCTCCCGCAACGCCTCGATCGAACTGAAAACTAACTTGAGTCGACCAATGGGTGCTTCGCATACTACTCAGGGTTCCCCTATGGGGAAGATAGTGTATTTTTTTAAAGTTATTGCTATCCCTCGAAAATTTTAGCAAAATTCAGGCGTGTGTGTGATGATATTAACGCGCGTGCGTGCCCGTGATGCTGTGGGCTCTTCAAACCAATTTGGCGCGAAATTAAAATAAGCTGTTCCAGACGTTGGCTGCCCTTATACCTCACACCTCTATCGGGCGCACTCCTGCACCAGGGACTGTCGCGGCCATTAGGGGAAAAGGAGATGCGCTGTACAGGCACGGCAAGAGTTTATGCGCTATCACAACACTTTTATCCATGCGCGTGCCGTTGCCACCAGTTTGGCTGTCTTGTGCCACGTGAAGCTACCCGCCGCTATTTAAGATACGGTGCACGTTATGCGGGAGAACGGCAGCGCGTTTCCAGATATATTATCGCAACAACGACGGCGAAAATTGGCGCCGTCAATCCGTGTACAGGGCGACAGGAGTACAGAGAACGACAGAGCGCGTGCGGATAGGTGTGACGGCCACCCGGCCTCCGAGCCGACGGTGGGTTGGCTGCCGTGGCGCTGCTTTCGCTGCTCCATGGTCCCGTCGTACGGCGTCCCAACGCATCCGGACACCGCTTGTACACGTCGTAAAATAGAGTGCAAAGCGCGTGCAGCGCCGAAGAGACGCGAAAGAGGGTAGAATAGGAGTGACGACGATGAAATACCGATACTGGTGGACAACGTAAATGCTACGGCTAATGCAAGCAGATGTCACCGTTCGGACGGGTAGAATGCAATGAGTTGTTGACATAGTACGCGAGGGGCATGCGAGAAACGCCGTGTTGTGCGCGTCTAAAGCGGGGAAAAGGCCTACGCATCGAACCGAGCCTCATGTGTGAGAGGAAGAGGAATGTGATTCTCACGCAAACCTGAAGGTCTGCCAATGGACCCTTCATAATTTTCCATACAATAAGACGGTGTTTATTCGAGAGAGACGTTCATTTAAGCGGTTATTGGACACGAAGATCAAGTAGAAAATCTATATGTCAGGCAGTGGTCGCCGGACTTCTACATGTACCACCGTGACAGCTCAGTACCTGTGACGACGGCCTCCTTAACTCAAGGGCGGTGGTTCGATCCCGGTAGAGGCGGCCGTTCCTCTGAGTAAGGCGAAAAACGAGACAGCGCCTGTGTTCAGACTTCGGCGCAGGTTACCCCTTGCGGTTTCAATTAATCCATAGTATTCCCCTATGGTGTGCCTCAAAGCCGAGGTGCAGCTTTAGCGGTTTGTACCCCCCTCCCCCCTCCTCTTCCCGCAGAATAGAGCGTGCCACCAAGCTGCCGATCAGGGTCCCAACTGGGCAGCTCTCGCTCCCACTGCTCTAAAGTTGGATTTAGTATGGCTTCGATGTTCCCATTCTGTTGGCAAGCCCAGACCATGTGAAATAAAGCCGAGGGCTCTCCACACTGAGTGCAACTGGAAGTAAAAAAGACGATAGACTTCTGCATGCCCCCCCCAGCCCCGCGCAACACCCTATCCTCTTCCCTCCTCACACCTCTCCCGCTCTTCACCTTTACGCCTCCAACAAAGAAAATCGTGGGTGTTTGCCCAGTTCAACTTAAGTTTACAGCACCTGCAGAGCTCGCACGGCATCATTGGGACGTTTTTTTTTTTTTTTTTTTTTGGCTGTTGTTGCGCACAGCTCGCTCAATTTCTTGTTTTAGTGCTTGGTTTTATCTCGCTTAACATCTTGTTTTGTCTTTCACTTGCCATCATAAAAACCGATGCAACGTATATTCTTAATTAGAAAAATGTCTGTAGCGATAGCACAAGCATTCCTCTAAGAAGAAGAATGCTTGTTCTCTCTTATACTATGCCGCAAATATGCCTGATGCTTCATTTGCGTTGAATTTGCAGTGGGCACGTCTATGACACTCGGCACGTCTATGACACGTGGCGGCAGTTTCAGTATTATGGAACGGTCTTGCTTATGTACACTTCGTGTCAACTATTAGCCCGTTTCTTGGCCGCGCTTATTCGCCAGTTTTTTGACAGACAGACAGACAGACAGACAGACAGACAGACAGACAGACAGACAGACAGACAGACAGACAGACAGACAGACAGACAGACAGACAGACAGACAGACAGACAGACAGACGGACGGGCGGACAGACAGACAGACAGACGATTGGGTTTCTTGGGCTGTTTGAACGCAGACATTTTGGCCTGTCTGTATGTATGTCTGTCTGTCTGTCCCTCGATTAAGCCGACTGGTCAAAGCGAAACAAATGTTGATCAGGACGGTTATATACCCACAATCATCCCTAAGCACCTGGGTATGGTTGCAGTGTTCATAATTGTCCGCGTTGTTGGACAGAAGCAAAATATTAGGCAGATTTGTGGAATAGAATGAATACAAAATTATATTTGCAGTTATTGAAAAATGCACGGATGCTCAATTTTTGAGTGAACTACTACATTTGCTGTATTACGCTGTCGCCTGCTGTCTCCCGCGCCACTATAGCTCCTGGCGGCATTCCAAGTTGTTCAGCAGTAATGAAAGATGACGCGTGGACCCGGCGTGATGCAGGATGCCTGGATGCACGCGCTCGCCGCCGCTGGGGAGCGCGGGGAGCGTGTGCATTCAGGCGCCCTAACGTGAAGAAGAGCCTCATAGTGGATCAGTGGAACGCGGCAAACCTGAATTTATTACGAGGCAGGGCCACTAGGAGACTATTGTCTTGAAACGCCATTGCAACGAAATGAGCAGATGCGCGGCCAATTTTTTTATTGAAAGGCGTTGAAAAAAAAAAAAAAAAAAGAAGCAGACATGCGTCAAATTTTTTGCTGTTGAGTTGCCCAAAAAAGGCAGACTATCCTCTTAAAACAGCACAAAGTGATTAACTTCTCGCGTGTGGTCTGAAAAGACAGGCCGTTTGAATAGTTCTAGTTAGCGCCAGCAGTGCGCTTACGAGTTTTGCGAGGTGCAACGACACGTAGGCGACGCAAAGCAAAGCAACATTCGTGTCTTCTGTTCATCGAGTATACAGTTACGGTTACGGTGAAGTTAAACAGGGACGTTAAATTAGGTTAAACGGTGAAGTTAAACATTTCAGGTACATTTGCTGGGTGAACTAAACCCCGTATTCTGAATCCCTCCTCCACTCCACGTGTTTCCTCCACTCGGTGGAGTGGAGGACTCGGCACATATCCACTTGAGGTCTCAGCGTATTTCATAAACGTGGTGATGCCGATGCTCGGAGGTAATCATCCATTTCGAGTGACCCTCGAGATGGCAGTTTCGGAAGACGAGCGAAAGCCATCTGTAGGCGAGGTTATTGCGAATTGCTAATCAAAACATGAAAGTACGCCTAAAAATATATTTTTATAATGTTTTTATTTTCTTTTAAATAATTATACAGATATTTTAGAAATATTACTTTCTGTTATTGAGCGTAGCACAAAAATGACATGAGGGGGTAGTTCGGTTTTAGAGGAAGAATGAAAAGAAATGGACTGGGGATATTATTGAACCCCTCTGGGGGTCACCTGCATTCAACCCAGTCCGGGGGATGGGAGTGCGAGGGGGAGAATAGGATAGGGCAGAGAAAATGTATAGCGAGGTTGAGTCCATTTTGGTTGAGTCCACCGCACACAAAAACACTTCACAGAGCACAGTCTGGCGTGTGCTACGTCCGGGAGATGGAATTCGACAGGAGCTGTGAAGCGTGGAGGTGAGGCTGCGATGCGAAGTGCGAAGTTCCCGGTGGTTCGAAACCTTGAGAGTTTGCTCATGTCGACAAGTGACTCGTGTCGACCCCATGTCGACAAGTGACTCGTGTGCAGAAACTGTCCGTAGCCGTGCTGCCTCGCCAACCCCACTTCGGCGCAGTACCCGGAGTCGACGGCCGCCTGACCGGCTGATGTACGAGTGATTTTGTTGCAATGAGTGATTGCATATTTTGTTGTTCTGCGTATGCTGTACATGTGCTGAAAAAAAAAAGTTGATGTGAACTTTTGGCTTAAGAGGGGAGGGATGTTACGTCCGGCAGCTCGGCATCTTGCAGTGTTCGGCGTAGCGCGCTCCCGGTGCTATCTCTTGATAAGATCTGAGCGACTGTCTACGCGACGGTGACGTAGTGTGTGCAGGCTTCATAAGCCGGCAGCCCTATGTGTGTGTGCTTCTTCTTGACTTGTACTTTGTGCTAACGTCAGTCCATGCATTGAATAAAGCAGTAAGCCACTGATGCTGTGTCGCAGTGCTCCCGTCATTTCCAAACCCAACATTAAGATTGCGCAAATAGACGGGTAATAGAGAGCGGGAGCTAACGGTCGACGGCCCCACGCAATGGAACGCCCATTGCAGAATCAAACACCCAGGCCCGCGACGTGTGGCCGGCGAAGATCGCGAAACGCTGCGGCCGCGAGAGATCGAACGCAGAACACGACCGCACCCCACGACTTCCACTGGCAAACTTTACAAAATTGATATGGGCCAGACCAAAAAACAGTTCTATCTAGTTGTGCCGACATGAAACGGGTCGACACCAGTTTTGTACGCAACGGCGTTCCAAGGAACGGCGTTCCGGGAACTAGAAGCCATAGTATCTGTATATTGACAGGGGTAATTACCGCATTACTGCCCCCGAGGCGCGAGTGCATTGTTGTCGGGTGGAGGTGCGCTCTCTGTGAGGTCATTCTAAGCATCACCGGCTATCAATTGATGTGGGCGCGCCGCGGGGTCTCGGGATATTGTACCACTCGAAGTTACAGAGAACGCGCACAGTTCGTCACGGCGCGGTCTGTCGCCGATCCGGTGGGAATGGGTCGACGGGAGTCCAGGTCCTTTTGTATTGCATTGGTCCCGTTGACAAAGAACATGAGTTTTGTCATTGTTGGGCATAATTTCGTCGCACCCCATGTCGACAATACCTGAGAGAGGCTGCCCGAAGGTCGGCGGACAGCGTTCACAGTTGCTTATTGAAGAGCGTTAGTGAAGATCCTCACCAGAAGTTTTGTATATTTTTTGTTTGTTTGTTCGTTTTTGTGGGTGCGCAATGATATACCCGTCAGTATTTATGTGTCTTTATGCGTGGAATAATAGTTAGTTGCAAGTCTGCACCTGTCCTTGTGTACTTCGTTCTGTGTGGTGACTTCCTTAGTCCAGCTTACATCATTTGATAATGTGCACCAGCTCGCCCAAGTCCGTCTAAAGTACTTACTTGCCTCGGCTTGTGATGTGAATGTCACCTAAAATAGAGATACACTTTTAAAAAAAAGAAAACCTGGCTTCATTTTAAAACAGTAAAAGGTTAAAGATATTCTGGACGCGTTTACGTTGTTGTCTTGCATTCTGCGAGTTTTTTATTCGCCACTGTTATCAATATCGAACGGCATTTTTTCGCTACGTAGACCCGCATGGCCAAAGTGAATGCCATTTGCAGCTAATGTCGTTCGCGTTGAATGACATTAAAGGGACACTGAAGTGAATTTGTCAAGCTCCCGTTTTTGCTTGCACTGCGTAGACTGGCTCAAATTAGCACACTTTTCATCGTTTATCCGGTTGACAAATCGGTAATTATTTTACAAAGCGCGAAAGAAGAAAAACTACCATGCGCGGTTTGCGGCGGCCGCACCAACTAAGGCTGTGACGTTGGGAGGAGGGGCGCCGTGATTGGACGATGCCCAAGGTTAGCAATCAAACAAGTTTCGGTTTCGGTTCTGTAAAACATAACCAATGGCGTTGTTGGATGGGCATTCTCAATATCTCAGTAATCATCGTACCGCGCCTCTGCCATGTCAGCTGTAAAAATGCATAAGATAAGCCTCCTAGGACGGCTTGGAATCGTAGCATTCACTAGCCGAAACCTACGCAGTGCATGAACGCCCTCCGCGTACCCGCAGACGCCCAAATGTCATGCGCTTTTCCCCCATATTTGGAGCTTGTCTCCCTCATGCCTGTATCGTAAAAAGCGTGTTCGCACCAGGCCAAGGGTCTGTTCATTCTGGCCTGTGCCCACTGCCTGCAAGCAGTCGGTGCTTATGGCAACAACACGCCAACGAGAACTCGCTAGCGCGCCAGTGCCAGCCTGCGCGCGTTTTGTGAACTAGTTCGTCTAGCCATGAACGTTGCGGCCCAAAAAAAGGTGAACTCAATATAGAAAACATCGGCGGAAAACAAAAAAGTTAACTTACAAAAAAAAAAAACACGTACCCCCGGGGATTCGAACTCGCGACTTGCAAAACACTTGCGGTGACATACCTAACGCCCCAGACCGCTCAGCCACGGAGCGGGTTGCGAAGGCCCGGCTAATATAGGGTATATATTGTACGACCGGTTTACACTTTTATTTAGTTTTGGCATTTCAAGCAGCTTATGTGACTATTTGTTGTACTGCGCTCGTGCAGTAAGCGTCGCCCGAGTTTGCACAGTAGCTCACGTCTAGCAATTGCATTTCGTAGACGGAAAAGCGTTCGCAGATGCGTAGTCGTGCTGCTGACCGCTGTGCTTGTTCGCCCAGCGCAAAAAAGTGCTTCCCGCACCCTAGTTTTACGCTGTACGGTAAAAAATATCAGTTGATTTTATTTTCTTAGTACCTATATTGACTTCGCTGACTCTTCTCCCGCCTTCAAGAGGCCTTATATTTTCCTACTGGCGTACCAGTCAGTGAAGCGTCGCATGTGCGCTTGTGTGAAGCGACCTTGACTTGGAGCTAGATACAGTGTACAAACAAACCAAGTAAAGAAAGGCACATTCTTCCATTCACAAACGTGTCCTGGCTTCGTTTCAACTAAGCGAACGAATTGCGACCAAGCAATTTTTTTTAACCTCCTTGATTGCGACGACCCGCCGGCGGCCGGCGGACGAACCGCTGGGCCGACTGACTCTGTCTGAAGGCCGGGGAGCCGTGCAGTATCGCAGCCAATTGCCAGCTCATCCCCTCCTGACGTCACACGAAAACGCCACAGAAAATGGGCGAGCGTAAAGAGATGAGGACAGCATTTTCGAATTAGTTTTTCTACTAAATGAAATCGCGTAAACGCGCCCAGAGTGGTCAAAACATGGCCTGGGGACTCCGGACTACAATTTGCGCTAGTAATCCCGCAATGTTTACATATCACTTCAGTGTCCCTTTAAAGGGGCCCTGAAAGGCGTTTTGAGCACACTAAATTGACTAGCGCAATCGTTAGATTGGGTCGTCAACATCATCTGTGCCAAGTATTACTCTTTTACGCGCAGCGGAAAGCTCACACTTTTGTTGCAAAGTTTGTCGCTTTTTTCTCACCCTTCCCTTCGTGTTTTTGGACGCCGCCATCTTCACATGTCTACGTCACCGATTCCGAGATGTTCGTCATGGGCTAGACATCCTGCTATTGGGCGGCTTTTTCACGCACTTCCGGCAAAGAGATGAGTCGTCTGCTCAGCGTCGGCTCGCCGGCTGATCTACCAGCGGAGTGCCGTAGTGCTTGGACATTTTACGACAAACGAAACAAGTGTAAACAAACGCTGAACCGTTTGTATTGAATGCAACAGGGCCATAACACGACATGGATATTCTCTTACTTGAGTACGTACCAAAAAGAAAGCGTTGAACCCGTGGCACTTTTTTCTTGCAATCGCAGAGGCCCTGAGCCGAATGCCCGGGTTTGACGCATACATTTTATTCAACTTCCAAACAATCCAGAGATGCGTTTCGAACGAACACAACGTCACAACATGCATTGCAAGTCCAAACCGCGATTGGCAGATGATGGGTTGCCTCCTCCTGCCCCTCGTAAATTCGGCACTCACCTCGCGCGCGGTTTGCGGGGACGAACAGCAAGTCACTTAATTCTGGCGCACAATAAGACCCGGACCCGACCCGCCACAAAATAAGACCCGGACCCGACCCAGCGGGGCCACATCTGATACGGCGCTTTTTGGATAAACAGTGCGCTGTGCATCCAAGGGAGCGAGCGCACGATCCCCCCGTGCGGCTGCGAGTTCGCCGCCGATAAAAAGTCACGTGCAGCCGATAGCAACTCCAGCAAGTGCACCGCGAAAGGGCAAGGCCTGGCCGCCGCACACGAGCGGCCAGATTTTTAAATGCAGAGCATTTCATATGGCGTATTCGGTTGGGTATTTACGAGCGCTCTGGAGTGCTCTGAAAAGCGGCCGCGCCTTCGGTTGGTAGAATTCGAGCGCTCGAACTACCCTCGGTTGGTTCTCTCGGAGCGTCAGCCTCCTACTCGGAGCGCTCCCGACCGCTCTGACTTCGACGTGAGAGCGTGGCACAATCTGGCCGGGAGGACGGATCACGTGTCGCAAAACGCCGCGGTTTACCACGACAGGACTGGAGGAGCTGCGAGCGCGCATGCGCGCCTGTCGCTCCTCCAGCCCGGCCGTGGGTTTACCCGGCGGCTTCCTAAGCTGGCTGCCCGATGGCGCTACAGGCGCGCTGCTCCGAGATCGCCGATGCATTCGGTTGGTACGCTGCCTCTGGCGCTCTAATTTCGAGCCGCCTTGGCATCTGGTGACTCCGAGACAGAGAACCCTAGCGCCCAACCGAATACGCCATTAGTCTCGCCTCTTCCTGCGTCGGACGGCGTCCGCAGCAGGTGCGCCTCTCCTCCTTCCCTCCTCTCTCTCAACAGCAGCTGGCGCGCGCATGCGTTGTAGTCAGCCCGTTCGCTCCGTCGCGGTCTCGGCGTAACAGGTGCGGGATAGCAGCGCGGTGGGGCGCGGAAGGGCCCGCGCTGCTTGCGCATGCGCGCTCTCCCCCCCGTACTGCTCTCCCTCTACTGCGCGCGCTGCAAATATAAAGCGGCTACCGGTCGCTCGTGCTTCAGTCACTGCGTTGCTCCTTCCTTCCTTGGTTGACGCTCACTCCACCCTAACGCGACCTTACTCTCCTCTCTCTACCCCAAACCAACACCAACGCAACTACGACCCAACTACCCACCCTAACGCGACTTTACGCGGCGTTAACGACCCCCAATGCTCTGCATTTACTCGTGTTCCCCTCGCGGGAAGGTGCGGGAATTTTTTCGTTCGCTCTTCCAGCCTTGAGGAGGAGGAAACAACTTTATTGGGAAAACACCTGCTGCGGGGACGCGGCCTAGGACGTCGTGATAGCTCGGCCCCTGTCAAGGCTTACTTGCGCGTCCTCTGTTGGAGGAGCACTTTCAGGCCGTTGACGGTTCAGGGCAGCCATCACCAGCGGAGTGCGCGATTGAAGGTGTCAACAAAGCTTGCCCGTAGCAGACGGCAGTGGAAGCAGCGCAATAGCGGAAGTACGTCACCGACGAGGCGCCCAGCATCATGGGAGGGAAGGCTCGCTCGCCGTCAACAGCGGAGAGTAAGTTGAAAGAAGGAGGAAACGCGGCGCGATGATAAAGCGCGGTTTTTGATTTACGATTTCTCAGCTAATACTCATCGCTTTACAAAATTCTTGCGGGAGGAAATTGCTAATACATTGCTTTATTTGGTTACATGTACATCCACGCATCGGCGGAAGGTATTTCAGGACCCCTTTAAATGCGCATGTATTGTTGTTTTCGACGCAGTTTCTTATACAGAAAATTAAATTATGTTCCTCATGTGGGTAACTTTCTATTTGTACATCTGAAGCGCAGTGAATGCGCCGAGGCATCAAAAAAAAAACAATAAAAAACGGCAGCTACCACGTGACTTCTCTGTTGGCCAATTGCGGGCGGCAATAGCAAAAGAAAATAGCAAAACACGGAGGAGGGAAGCAGCGCGGGTGAGAGCAAAAGGCGGCGAGATCATAGAATGGCGCTACCTTAGTAATTTTAGGGGCCTTATAATACATGGTATTGTAGCGCTATCTACGAAAGTGGGGGCAAGCAAGATAACCAAACGGCTGTCTGGGAGATGGGAGCGGCCCCGGTCAGCAGGCTATCAAACCTGCAGCCCCACGTTTCCGATAAAATGGTGTCGTTTGACGCAGCATTACTGTTTACGAGCGTTCCCAATGATTTGGCTGTGGGCGTTTGCACGTCCGCACTGAGTACGGACCCTAAGCTACCGGAGAGAAGCCCCATAGAGGAACACGACCTTGGGCGGCTGCTGCCTTTTGTTTATCCAACACATGCTTGACATTCAACGAGAGATTCTTCAAGCAAGTTCACGGAGCGGCGATGGGTGCATTTATTTCCGTGACACTCGCGAACCTGATGGTGGAGGCCCTCGAGGGGCGTGCCCTCTCGACTTTTGCCCCGCAACCGAGCACGTTCCTGCGCGATGACTGCAGTCCTTCACAGCTCACCTCCATGGAATGGAATCGGCCATCTAATTCCTGACCGAGGAAGAGGCCTACGGGCGTCTGGCATTCCTGGACGTCCTGGTGAAGCGTGATTGTGTGTGGTTGTCCTTTACGGCGTTCAGAAAAAAGACGCATTTGTAAGACCAAAGTGGATAGTTCCATATGTGTTGCAATTATAATAGACGATCACCGAAATCGCAGTTAGACATGTCTGGAGTTTGTCCGGTGCTTCCTGAAAAAAATCGTCCAGGAACATTTTTTTGGATTTCTTTATCTTCATCTGCTACCGGCGGTGTTCATATTCGTGTTATATACGTAGTTCGATGTGAGTTTTAAATTTTTCACTGTATTTCGCCTCAGGAGTATCAGACACCATCTTTAATTTGTAAAATGAAATGTACCGTTAATGTAACGACACGTTCCAGTGTTCGAAGTGGCACTGAAAAGCGTTCCTTCAGTAATAAAGGAACTTGTAACGGGAACTCGTTTCAAAATTGCGAAGGAACGAGCTTTCGTTCCTATTTTAGAGGAACGTGTACAACTCTGGTCGACACTAGAGAGGACGGTTTTCTGGTCTGGCCACACTGTACACGCTCTTCGGTAGCAGACGATAAATAAGTTTTGTTTTTGCATGCGCTTCTCCGCGTATCCTGTCCTGCCTCCCGTTCTTTCTGATCTTATCAACTACCATGCCCCACTCCGAATGACAGCCAAGATAACGAAGGCAGCGGAGGGGCTGGGGCAGGCGTACGGGGGTCTGGTTTCACGCGTGGCGAGCTCTCAGCATCGGCCGGAATTGTCGACACAGTGAGTGCTTAATTATTTGTTCTTTACTGTTCGCGCCACTATATATATCGGCAGCTGAAATCCGGTATTATGTTCAAGTTACAAAGTATTGCGCGTGTAATTTTAATGGCACACGGCAAACCCGGTAGAAATGCCCCCCCGTTCGGCTGCACGCAAGCGGGAGGTGGCAGGCGAGCACGAAGCGACGGGCACTTAGAGGGGGCGGAGCCTCGCAGCGCAAGCGGCTCGAAGAAAAACAAAAAAAGAAAACTGCGCTTTGTAGCAGACGACACGCACGGTCGCTTCGCTACAGCGATCGTCTGCTTCATACGCATTGTAACCCGATTGTGGTAGCTGTGTCATCGGTAAGTGTGACACCTTAATCACAAGGCTGCTCCCAAGCGCCGAGAGGCTACTATTTTGGAGTAGACAACTCTATGGAGTAGACCTTCGAGTGTAGGTTAGTTTGTATGTAGTGCGCTGTGGAGCATCCCTTGTCCTCAGCAGGCGCTGTGGGCGAGTTTCCCAGATTGGGCGCGCGCGCGCCCGCTCCCTCTCTCCACGGCCGTTTCGTGAAGTTTACGACAGTCAGCGCACAAGTCGCAAAATATTCTGCGCATGCGCCAGCACGGCTACCTTATGGGGCGGTATTCTTGCAATTGTCCGTTTTGGAAACGTCCGCTTTGCCTCCCTTTCATCGTGACGTAGTTCGGGTTAAGCAGAGGGGCCTTTGATAAATACGTAACTGTTTCTGCAAACGAACTGAAACCATGTAAAACTATCTTTTATGTGTGTATTTCAACGCGTTTGGAAAATCTAATCGCGATGAGGTTTTTTGTGACGCCGTTGAAAGTTTTAACCGCAAGGGAACGAACGTCCAAAGATTGCAGCTGTCTCCAGCTGTTTCCGGTGGCAGTAAAGTTCTTTTTAAGTGCGAATGCACTTCTTAAGCGAGGCTGAATCGTCCGCCGCCGTCGTCCGCATAGCAACAGCTGCGGGTGCGCGCGCTCCTCGTCTCCCCTAGCAACGGGGGGAGATAAGCGCGCGCTACTCTCCTCCTCCTCTCTCCGCTCAGTGACTGCGGGTGTTGGGCGCCTCCTCTCCACTTCGGGCGGGAGAGCTCTCGCTCGCGTAGCGGGCGCTCCGCATTCCGACGCGTGAGGGCGCTCGTGTAGCCCTCGCCGTAACGGCGGGCGCTACTCTCTCCTCCTCTCTCCGCTCAGTGACTGCGGGTGTTGGGCGCCTCCTCTCCACTTCGGGCGGGAGATCTCTCGCTCGCGTAGCGGGCGCTCCGCATTCCGACGCGTGAGGGCGCTCGTGTAGCGGCCGCGTGGCGCGGGAGGGTATTAGTCGAGCGCGCGCCGTCGTCGAGAGCGGTCGCTGGTCCTGCATCTCGATAACGATGATGGCGGACCGGGCAACGGTACCAGCAATAACGAGTGAAATATCTTTCTTTGTAGTTGTGTGCGTGTGTGTAATCACTCGACTACTCATTAAGATCACGATATCCACCGTAATCGCGCAATCAACAACCGTGCATTCGCACTTACACACTCTCCCCCTCGGGGAAGTGCGAGGGAATTTTTTTTCTTTGCGCTTGGTCCCCGTTTTGAGGTCGGTGACAATGACCGTGCACGAAAATACCCATCCCGTTACGTATATGTATCACGAAACTTGCACTAAATGGACATACAGACAGACGAAGGAAGACGGACGATGCGCATTTCAAAATTGGGAAGGAACGAGCTTTCGTTCCTTCCTATCTGTCTGCATGTCCATTTAGCGCAAGTTTCGTGATACATAATGCACCAACAAGCCCAACAGCACATTATACTGAAGTACCCGTTACGTATTTCGGCATCGACGCACTTTTGGCATGCTGACACGTTCTTTTCCAAGAACTTTTGAATGGTTCGTTACGCCGTTGACATTTTCGTTGTGCCCTACAAGTAAAAATGTGTAAATGGTGAGGATTTTCGTTTTTTGACGATGTACCTGTTGCGCGTGAAGCCTACGAACGCTAAGCTGGTATGTACCAATAAACGCTTGTATATTATATGCCGGGTGCTTGTGTAATTGTGGTCGTCTGCTCGACAGCTATGGGGCTCGCAGACGGACGTTCATTTCACTGCGTGATGGCGACGGCGTGGAACACCGGCTGGTGGAGGGAACTGCGACAGCGATATCATTTCCTCACTAGCGACCGGTAAATGAAATCTCCGGTTGCGAAGAAACAAAGGGCGCATATCACTTGATCCTCGACACTGAGTTCCTGCTGCAGCCGGCCAAGTTCGTCCCAGATCTCGAAGCAAAGTCCTCTTGGAGAGGAAATGCTTCTGAAAGCATTTCGAACGCGTCTACATTACTTGTCGGCCACCTGTTCCGCCGGCTAGCCAACAACAAGGTGACAAACGGATAATTCATGATTCACCTTCGTCTTTTTCAAATCCAGTCGTCTGCTCCGAGGAGCCGCGAAATAGCTCCGCTGCTCTTGCGTTACGTCACATCCAGTTGTTCGCTTTTAGCCAATCACTACTCGCTCAAAACGGACACTTTTGAAACGTACACAAAAGGGACAAAACACGAGAATACCGCCCGTGGTTACGCTGCACCGGCCGTGTTGGACGGTACAGTCAGTAAAGTGGCAGGAATTGCCGATGGCATAGTCTCGCCGACGAGTCGTCGCCGACCATGTGGCCGAGTGCCGGCGCGTCGGAAAAGTCGGAGTATATACGCGCCTGCGATGAAGCCGAGATGTCAACGCGCGTAACCTTTTCATTAAAAAAAGTGCACTAATGCGTAAGACCATTTGCTTTTCAGATTGAGTTTGACTTGAAGGACTCACACATTACCACAAAAGTGCCCTGGTTTTTCTTTTGCATTTGCTCTTATTTTGTGCTGCCGAAAATACTTGCGACAACGGATTCTGTTACATGTTTAGAAGCAGTCGGTTGCGATGATAAGGCGCAAGTATTTCGTAAGCTGTACCCGGGTGTATCGAACATGGCCTGTTAGTGGACGCAATTGTTTTCATAGCCTAATAGGACTACAATGCGATTCTTACTGCCGGTCTAATGGTACGCGACTTCTCCGATATCTATCGCAGGAAGAAGTCACGGTGCCGCGGCGGTGACGAGTGGAGGGGCTTGGTCCCGGCCGGGGTCTCTGGCTCTGCGGTGTTGGTGTGAGCAGGCTGCAGCGTAGCGGGGCGTGCCCTGGAGCCCCCTAGCGGTCGCAGACCATGCCCTTGGGCGCATGGCGTCGGCCAGCGACGACCCAATCGCGCTGTGGCTGAAGCTGGGCGCGCTCGACAAGTTGGAACAGGCGCTCCTCGACGGCTACGGGGACCAGCTGCGGGGGCGCTCCTCGCGCATTCCGCAGGTCGCCCGCTTCCTCAAGCAGGTGCCCATGATGCAGGTGAAGTGTGGCCCTTCGCCCTCCTGCCTGTACGTGCGCAAAGTGGAGAGCCGTTGGCATGCCGAGGTTCCTCCAGCGTCCGTGAGAGGACTGGAATACTGGCAGGCCTCTCATTTCAGAAACGAATCTCCCTCTTGTAGCAAAATGCTTTTACTAGCGAGATTTTTGCCCATTGACCTGTTCGATGTTACAAATATTCACAAATGTGATACGTTTTCTTTTCTACCTTTGAAATGAATCTTCCCGCGCGAGTTTGAGTCAAAATGAACCAGAGTATTACACTTCAGTTCACGCAAGTGACAGGCAAGCGTAAAAACGGAGGAAATCCACCCCTTGCAGCCCTGGTCCTCTGTCCGTGGCTTGTATTTGCATTCGCAACTTCCAAACAAGCCGTTGCTTAACTCTCCGAAGTGTCCATCGTACTCGTTGACTGTGTCAATTGCAACCAGGCAGGCCCATATGGCTTTACGGCTTCCGAACGCCCGAAATAATGCGATCGACGGGCAACACTGAAAGGAAAAATATCTTTAGAGGGAGCGGGTTGTTGAGCGCAGGACCAGTACAGGTGGTGTTACAACAGCTCGGCTCCTCTCCCCTCTGCTTTTTCGCACAAAGCGCCCAGATTGCTACTGCAGAGGGTGGCATTCTGTTCTAATCTACCGCGCTTAGGCGTTGTATGATTTAGCGCCCCTATGTGGTCCTACATGCCCTTTCATTATTTAAGTCTTGACAACCATTTGGTATCCCCGTGAACTGTCCCCTCATTGCTCAGTTATGGCGCCCTGTCGACTGGGCGAACTAGATCTGCGCTATCACAGAGCAATCATAACATTGCTGCTCGCAGCCAGTGCGAAAAAGTTACGAAGGCCGATAACATCCGCTGATCCCCGCTCCGTGGCGTCGTGGTGCGCAGGCGCAGATGGAGGAGATGCACGAGGGCGCCATGCAGGGCCGGCTGGGCGACGTGCGCCACCTGGCCGATGAGCGGCGGCAGCTGGCCTACTGCCGCGACCAGCAGGGCGCCAGCCCCCTGCACAAGGCCGTGCTCTTCCAGCAGCGTCCTCTGGTGGCGTACTTCGTGCAGCACTTTCCGGCCGTCATGCACGCCAGGGACCACGTACGTCACGTGGGGTGGTCGCAGGAACCCGTGCTTCCCTCTTCTGTGCTCCTATTTTTGACAGTTGTGTTTCACACCCCACGTGGCCTGTCTACAGCGAGGCATCTACTTCCCGCTTGTGACCGCTGGTACTTAAAAAGGACTCATCTGATCACATTCTCTGTGGGACTTGCCACTTCATGACCCATGGTTTTAAAAAGCACTGTGTACCAATAGGAAAAGGTTTACCAATAAATAGACACGTTCCTAATGGCCTAGTTTGGCTCCTCAGCTTGGCTCTTTCACTTCGTCGTTGAAATAAAAAAAATAAATAAACACATTTTCATTTATCTAGTTTTCACTAGATGGCGCTAGCTGTCTAGCGAGTAAGAGTTTACTGTATTTATTTGGGTACAGAAGTCGCATAGTACTAAAATAAGCAAACTAGGCCGTTCTGATAATTTGCAGGTATTTGTAAAGCCTTTTGTATTCGTGCACGATGGTTTTTAAGCCCATGGGTCATGAAGTATAAGTCCCATATGTTAACACGTGAGTCCACCTTAAAAGTGAGGATGTGCTGCAACTCTTGTTTGCTAGGTCGGCCGCCCCTAGCACTGGGTAAGAGCGCAGCAGTGAAAGAACGTTCAATGCTTTCTTTTCCTAGTCAGTCAGGCCACAATGGTGTGGTTATTTCATACAGCTGTGGGTAATGGTGCGGTTCAGGGACCTAATTACGCGTACGTTTAGCGATTTTTTTTCTCTGAATCTAGGCATACTTTACAATACTTACGTAGAAAGACAAATGGCGGGAAAAAGTGTGCAAGTTGTGTAGTAATCATTCATCCAAATAAAGTTTTCGTTAGGTCATCAAAAGCACATTTGAGGATTGCAAAGTTGAAGAATTCGTATCAGGATAACCTACCCATGTTTCAAAGCATGCGCGAGATTGCGGGTGTCCATCTCATCCAGTGACGAGTAAGGCATTTTGCGGGTGGCGTTGTCGCTTTTCATAAAGTGAAACGCCAATGCATTGCACCTGCACCTATATGCTTATATAATTTCGTGGGGGTGGGTCTGCAACCCCACGAATTCTTCGTGAAGAACACAATCCGGCCTAAGCTGTCCTTCGCCCGCTAAAACAGTTCAGAAAGAAGTGCCTCTTTTCTTTATAATTGTTCGAACCCCAAACATAAAATGCATTTTTAAATTAGAGCATACATCTTACATAATAATCGAGACACACAGTTTCTCTTTCAGTGTGGGTAACATTAGAAAATGGCACGGCGATCCAGTGGCATGATGCTCATCTCTGGACAGGCAAGCAGACAGACAAGGAACTTTATTGGTGGAACTGAGAGACTCCGATGCCCCCCTTTTCAGAGGGGTGATCAGGCCGCGGGCCGCTCCCACGTTGGGACGGGATGTCCAAGCTTCACCGCCACATCGTGGGCTCTCTGGACAGGCCATAACTGACATGAAAACTCGGAACTCCGTAGCGCAGAGCTCCACTCGTCTTCGGTGCGACATTTATTTTAATCGTTCATGCACTATTCAGAATATCGGCTATTAAGACACTATAGAATTTCTTTGTGATATTGTTGACAGATGAAATGACCCACAGGAGACGTTCGTTTCCCAATAGCAGGTGCATTCCTTCTTGCGGAATGCAGTGATTTAGTTCTTCGTTGTCACTAAAGTATACAGATTATGCAGTTGGATATAACTAATAGTCAGTTGGGAAATCAACGGAGAACTTTGCAGTCGTGTTTAGCGGGGTGCGCTTGGGGTAGAAACCAGGAGGGAAGTCGCCGAAGCTTCCGGTCGTGCAGGCCTCGTCGGCCGACTCATTTCATGGCGTACGGTACCGAGATTGCGGTCACATGCGCTCAGCCAGTACGCTCAAGCGGTGAAAACAAGTGCGGTGTGTGACGTGGACATGCCAAGTCACTGGCTTTCCTCAAACTGGCACTCACTCACCGCCTCGTCGACACCAACGGACAAAAGAAAGCTTAGGGGAGGCGCCAGTGGCCCCCGGCGCATTTGGAGAAGGGTGGGAGGAATCACGTGTCTTTTTTTTAACCCTTGGGAGGCTACTGGCAACCGCTTCGTAGAAACTACGGCGAAGGCCAGCCGCCTGGGCCCTTGCGTCATGGCGCGACCCAACCGATATCCAATGTTCGGCAGGCGCAGACAGAGCGGACGACAGTGGGACGACCACCGGCGGAGGAGGTGGCGCATGCGCTCTCAATACAAGCAACAAAGGGGGCCATTTAAAATGGCGTTTCCGGGTTCAGTAAAGTTGCCGTCAGGGCCTCTTTTAAGCTTTTCTTTCCTCCATGTCGGGAGCTTTTTTGAGCGCCAGGTGGAGAAAGAGGAGAGTTTTTGCGGGGGACGTCGCTTAGAGTGCGAACGGTAGCTCGACTGTACAAAAAATCAACTCTCCTGTCTTAAGAGAAACATAATTAAAACGCGAAGCTTTCTCCCATGCAACATATGAGTCAAAAAGTCAAAATTCAAAATCCAAACCCCTTCGGCTGTGTCAGAATGGCGATGTCGGGTAGACGACGGCTTTATAATGCGAAGAACCCAGGTTCGATTTCGACCACGGTAAGGGACTTTCCTCTTGAGGTGCCTGATGTGCCTTCGCTTAGAATCATCACCGTTTTGGGAAACCCATTGTGTAAAGCTGGCTTTCCCGCAGTGAGTTCTGCGCCGCATCGAACGCCATCAGTGAGGCACAGAAAGCGAAAGCTTCGCTTTAAAAATGAACATTGCGTGGCTAGCCTTTGTGGGTTGGCGGCAAGTGCGCCACCCGTGTGTGTTTCTTGTCAGGTAGTGATGCATGTATGGTCACCGCTCCCGCTAATGCAGTCCGTCCATTAATCCACAAATGTAATCGGCAGCCTTTGCGCTAAAAAAACTGGTGTATATGCAGTTTTGTACTTTTCTTGCGCGTTTACAGCAAGGAAGAACCCCGCTACACTATGCGGCCGTGGTTCAGGACAACGGTGAAATCTACCGTATGCTGAAGACGGCGGGATCCGACGAGAATGCTACGGACGTTGTAAGTACACCGCCGCGCGCGGCATTGCGCTTCTCGGGGACAACTATCAAACGACGGGTCTAGGAGAGTCAGGCGTAGTTCATGTTACGACGGAGTCCTCGAGCTGGAATCTGGTGTTTTCCAGTAGAACGTACCTCATAAAATAGAAACTGAAGAATGTTGCTGTGTTATAATAATGCAGCGTGTCGAACCGAAAAATATACCGGTTTGGTTACGGTTTGGGTTCGGGCGAAATAATTTCGTATCGGTTCAGTTCAGTTTCGGCTAAATGACACATTTAACTTGTTCGCGAACCGGTTCGCCAACCGTAAGTGGTTCGTGAAGCGGTTTTGAAAGAATACCCGTAATTCAGTGCAACAAAAAAAATTAATTTGTAGTACAAAGAAACCTGGACCAAAAAAATACAAGCTCGGTTCATTCAAATGATGGCATTGGCTCAATGGCAATAATAGCGATCTTAGTAGCAGCTTTAACCAATTAGTTTAAATATTCTGGTGAATGAATAAAGTGGTTGCCATTCACCAGACACTTGTTTGCCCAGACCTTTCGATGTCACAGGGCTGGGCAAAAGCCGCCCTGTGACGTCGAAAGCCGCCGACCAAATTCGTCACCAAAAATCCGGTCTGTGAGACTTAGTAGTGCCTCGAGTTTGTTTTACTGTACCTCTTCATTCCTAAAATCTAGTCCCCCCCACCACAGCCCCCTCAAGGCATCCGCCACGAATGAAACTTCCAGACAAAATTTCCAGGAACGAGAAAGTCCGGGCTACCACTTTCCGTAGTACGGGTCCGCTCAGAACCACATGGCTCTGATCAGTCTTCCCATGAATAGTCGGCTGTGACAAGTGGGCCTGTTCCCATGGAGGGTGCCCAAGCCGGCCGCAACACTGAAAAGGGGGGCTGACGTTCTTCTGTGTGACCCGTCTTGCAAAAACTTTATTAGGCTATGTTTCTGCCTCCCTTTTCTGTCTAGTGTTTTTGAACTCGTATTTATATTCCTGATCAACTCAGGTGCGCCCTACTTGCCCACTCTGGCTTTCATTCTTTGCTTTCCATATGTACGGCCGAAAAGAAAGAAAAGAAGGAAACATGAGCCTCGCTTCCCTCTTTTTAGTCGAACCATCCTACCTACTTCGCTGAGAGCCACATTCGTTCAAAAAAAAAAAAAAAAACAATCACGTGGACATTCGTTTTGTGCGCCTATGGCAAACTTTCCCATTCAGCGAATCGGCCTATGACGCAAGATCCTATGTGACCAAACGGCCTATTACGAGCCTACCTATGACGAAGCGCATTTTCGGGCCGTATCCCCAAATCTTCGGGTTTTGTAATGTAATGTAACGTTACTGTAACGCCACGTTCCAATGTTCGAAGTGGAACTGCAACGCGTTCCTTTCGCAATGAAGGAACTTGAAACGGGAACTGGTTTCAAAATTTGGGAGGAACGAGGAACGAGATTTCGTTCGTGTACAACACTGCCTTGAAGTAGCTACAGACCAAGAGGGAATTGGTCTGTAGCTACTTCAAGGCAGTGTTCAAGGCAGTGTTCAAGGCAGTGTTCAAGGCAATTAGCTACAGACCAATACCCTCTATAACCCCTGTAAACTATCATTGATCTATTCACAAGCTTTCCGATGCGAAAGCTCCTTGCGTAATGCCGAACAAGCAGATTTGGCCCATATTTTGTATGGCTGCCCCGAGGACCCCTTCTCTAGCGGTTTGCAATTGCCGAATTCAAAGCAGTAGGACGGCGCGATGTTCAGCATCGACCCGTCGATCCACGGTTAGACCTTAAATAAAGCGCTAGAGGTTGTTGGAAGGTATTTTCTTGCCGCAACCAGTCGTAACCAATAACGCACCATACCTTTCCACTTTTTTGGCAAAATTAAGGTTCTATTCATCCGTCCATTCACCGCGTTAATACACAAAAGACCATTGCCCCGCCAACAAAGTATACCTGGTTAAAAAAAAAACTGTAGCTTAAAGTTTTGTTTCTTGTGCTGTGTGCAAAAGTGAAATATTTCGCAAAGTAATGATAAAAATGCCATTCTTTAGTTATATTGTCGTTCATTTTGTGTTGATGTGCAATATATAGTGGCGGTGATAACTCTACCTGGAAGCGCGAAGCATATGTTTCATGCCGCCTGCACGCAGCCTAAGTTGTGACACTTCGTCTGAGGGCGACCAGCAGGAACATACGATTTACATATTGGTGCGCTTTCTTTTTTCGAGTTGCGACCATGAAGAGGCAGGGTGTTGACAGTGTTGGGATTTATCTAAGGGGTAATTAAGTCCGTAGACGATCATGAAGCTGACGGTAGGTAATTAAGAAGAAGCCCCAAATGACAATGACCGCGCTATATCAACCATGGACGGTCGAACCGTTTTGTCCTAACCGCTAACAATTCTTTGTTTTTTGTTTTTTGTTTTGTTTTTTGTGCAGTTCCTGTTCGGGATCAGCGTGCTAGAAAATTGACGCTTCAGGTTCGGGTTCAGTTCCACAAAAATTTAGGTTCGGTTCGATCCCGGTTCGACACCCTGTAATAATGACGAAATGGGCATTGCTATAATAAGGTCGTTTTGGTGTATTTATACAGCGCGATGAAAATAACATGATAAAGTAAAATGTATACGCTGATTGTAGAGAGAAACGTTTGCTTTTCCGGCAGATGCTTCAAGTTTAAATATTGACAGAATCCGTCGATTAATTATAGTCAGAGTAACTAAAAGGAAACTATTAAACTCTGTATCTCCTAGTCAAATTTTATTTGACCACACATCAATTCATTTCAAGGAAAATGTTGTCCAACGGAGAGTTTTGTAATTTTCGCCGTGGATTTGTCGAAGAACACTTGCACTGATTGACAATCGTCACTTTGTAAAACATGCATAAGTAACGCAGCTTCTTTATAGCAGTCTATACGGCAGGCACAGCAGTCTATACGGCAGGCACATCTTCTGCGTTGCTATGTGAAAGTGTCCGGGCTAGTGCTCCTTACGTGTGCATACAATCATGACCCTAGATTTAGTTCTGCGTTGAACTTAACTACGATGCACAATGTTTTGCAATAGTAGCGGCACGGTGTACCGTGTAGTGGAGGGTGCTGGACTCACACTTTAAGTGCTCGTATAACAGGGCGGCGCACTTTCAACCCGGGGTTTTTACAGTACGGCCACACTCCCGACTTCTACCTCGAGGCTCCAGGCGAACTCACCCTGGAGCAGCTGAAGGAAGGCACCGCATCGAGCCGCCTCAAAAAGTCCAAACACAGAAGAAAAAAGTCGGGCGACGATAGCAGCACCAGCGTACGTGGATACTCGGCAAGTAAGTATCTTGAGAAGCACAACAGCTGAAATAATTCAGTCTCAGGCAAAGGGGCCCTGGGTTACTGTGTGAAACAACTAAAGTTCGCTGCGATCAACAGGAGCATGTATTGGTTTTGTTGAAGGCAGAAAGTTATGGGGATTACGTTGAGTCGGCGGGCATTACGAGACTCTGCATAGGAGGTGACGTTGAAAAGCTTTGCTAGTAATTGAGTGGGTTTAAATGTCCTCGAGCAGTTGTAATGGTATTGCAAAGTGCTTTTGGGAGATATATGACTGTATATATATTGATATCCGGACATTTTATTACCTTTGTTTCACAGAAGAAAAAAACGTACACATAGACATGCATCTGCGTTGAAGCTCTTCGCTAGAACGGACGGTTGGTTTTTGTACAGCATCCATAACCAAGCATTTTCTATGGCATGCGTGGTCAGAGGATTTTTAGTAACACGGCAGCTCCACAACGCGCCGAAGCTAAAACATCAGCTTGTTTGAAACTTTAAATGCGGCCTTCCAGAGTGCTATACAATGTTATGTGCTGCTATATGCTGTCACCGCGTCGACGGTGAGGACGACGACAACGACGATTGCTTAGTAAAATCACGTCGCTGGCCACGGCGATGACAAGAAACAATCGCGTCTTGCGTACGCGTATGCCACTGGTTTTCGTCACATAAGAACACTTTAGGCTGACATGGAAAATTGTTACCGGCACCAAAGGCGGTTTAGTTTACGCTGAACATACAATCATCGAGCTGCTGCTGTGCGATGGCTATCAAAATTTGACTGGTGTTGGGGCGACCAATTTTTGAATTGCATTCTCGTCCCAGGCTGTACGAGCTGTGACTATGTTCTGTCTGCGAACCACCCCGCGAAAGAATTTTCCCTTGTCTCTAACTTCTAACCTGACTCCGTTATACTGGTATACTGAAAATTCTGTTAGTCTGCTAACAGTACAACCGTGTACAATTTCCGTTCAAGCTGAAATTGTAAAATATACATCACAGCTTTACAATGGTCGATCGTTGTCTGACCGTTATGTAATGCTGCTTATTTTCAGTGCCTGGTCGAAGTCGACGGCCACAGTTGCGATTGTCGGTCCCCCTTGTTGTCGAAGACAGCTGTTGTGCTGGCGTTTGAGAGCAAAGACGCCGGAAAAAAACAGCATTTGATTAGGCTTAGTACCTAGGTAAGAAGGCAGGTGCAAGGTACACATTCACATGTAAACGATGTATTCCGATGCCTGCAGGGTACGTGGATGCACCGACATGCTTATTCCGGGGCTGTAGGCGTCGATCGCGTTCTGTCAAAAAAAAAAAAAAAACGGCTCAAACGAATGCATTAGCAAGAGTAAATCGACAGGGTGCTTACATAACCTTGCGCTCAGTCCGGACGACGAAACCGGAGGTCGGCGAGGAGGCGGCCATTGCCCTGGCAATGATCGGGTCCCCCACGACAAAAGTTTAGCTTAGCGACTCCACGTCGGCCATACTAAACTTCGCGAGGGGCCGCATCTCATTCGAGGCGTTTCAAATTATAAAATATTTATTTATTTATTTCAGGGTTCTGCCAGCTTCATTTAAGAAGCGCTAGGCAGGAGCGGGCAAACAATCGATACAAAAATTAGCCCCATCTTCCCGAAGGCAACGCAGAGTAGATGCGGGGCATCACGGGGTTCACCTACATTTCCCCCAAATTCTACTACGAACACAACGGAAACACAACGTTCTTCATCGGAAGAACGGAGTGAAGTGGAGTCAACCGCAGCAAGCGCTGAACTGAACGCGCGCAGCGCGCTACCCGATTTACATTCAAGGTTGAAGGAGAGGAGACGAGAGGAGAGATGCGCAAGCGCCGAGCATGCGCTGCGAAAGCAGAAGCAAGAACGCGGGAGAAGCGAAAGCGAAGTGCACGCAGCTGCTACGAGAGACGAAGTGGCGGGAGTATCGCGCAGCTGTGGGAGAGAGGGAAGGAGGAGAGTTGTGCATGCGCAGTGTGAGTGAGGACGCCGACAAGGGACATGCCCAGACTATAAGATGCTCCGCATAAAAAACAGGAGTAGTTTTAGACAACTGCAGGAAATAACGCGCATAGAACAGACAAAGAAACACATTTTGTTCGCGTGGCAAAATAAAGCAGCAATAAAGAACGCAAGAACGTGGAACTTCAAAGGCGACAACTTTGTCGCTCGGCATAACATCAAATGAACACTCAGATCACACAGGGAAGCAAACAAGTGCAAAATGCGCTACTACGGCGCGCCTCATCGCCTGCGTTGCGTCGGCGCGTTAAACCCCAGAATCAATCAATCAAGTGCAAAATGCAAATCCAAATAATTTAGAATGAACCACGGAACAAGAAAAGCATTTAAGCAGGCGCAGCCAAACACTACAAAGATACAGGGGGAATGTCGGACTGCGTGTGGTCGTTGATTGCGGACATAAATGATGGTACGCTGGTAGAATGAATGTTTAAAAGCCTCCCTTCGACAAGAGAATTCCATAATCTTTTTGGAATGTTGCGCACGCATGAATCGCCGAGTAACATGTTGAATATACGCGTTTTTACTTGCCTGTAGTTTACCATGGTACAAAAAATACATGTACTTATGCCGCTCACGATATCGCCTGAGTTGAAGACTGTCTTAGTTATCGCTTCGCAAAAGGGTACTAGGCGATGTTTTCCAGCTGTTACTGGTATGAATAAATCGCGCTGCTTTACGTTGGACATTTTCAAGTTTGGTGATGTTAAGTATACGGGTCCCAAACGACAGAAGCGTACTCGAGGACCGGTCCGATGTACGTTTTGTAGGCCATCAATTTTATTTCACGTGTTGACCTTCTCGATGACCGTCTTAGGTATCCTAATTTCCGCATGGCCTTCTTCTGGACGTACATGACATGCTCGTTCCAGCTCAGGTCGGAAGTAATCATGACGCCCAGATATTTATAACTTGCAACAGATGATAGTGGAGAGCCGTTAATGTAATACAAAAAAGGCAAAGGGTGGCGCTCTCTTGTTAATGTTATCGCTACAGTTTTTTTTTTTTTTGCGTTAACCTCCATTTGCCAGGATTTACACCATAATTCAATTTTTGCTAATGACGAATTTAGTTTGAACTGGTCATCGACGCTAGTTATTTCCTGGTAGAGCATGCAGGCGTCTGCAAAGAGCCGAATATTTACTGGTATATCTTGGAGAATATCATTATTAAAAATTAAAAAGAGTAGTGGTCCAAGGACCGATCCTTGAGGTATGCCAGATCGAACAGTCTGGGGACGGGAGCAGGCGTTTTCAAAGTTTACGATCTGGCTTCGGGACGAAAGGTAGGATTCTATCCATCCTACGACTTCGGCATTTTTGAAGATTGATCTAAGCTTGATGAGTAACTTTTGGTGGCTCACACGGTCAAAAGCCTTTTCGGAATCTAAAAAATAACGTCAACTTGACTTTGGTTATCTAATATTGCTGCAGGATCATGTACTGTTTCAAGTAACTGCGTTGTAGCAGACAACCCCTTTCGAAATCCATGTTGGCGAGAATCAATAAAATTGTTTTCTTCAAGAAAATTTGTCAGATGCTTAAAGATAACATGCTCTAGGACTTTTGCGCAAGTAGATAGTATAGAGATTGGCCTGTATAATGCAATATTGGACGAGTCATTTGTTTTAGGTACTGGGGTAATTTTACCGTACTTCCAATCTTCTGGAACTTGTGCTAAGCTCAAAGACTTTTGGTAAATAACGCAGAGGTACTGTGAACACGATTCAGCGCATCTAAGTAGGAATGCGTTAGGAATGCCGTCTACACCAGGTGATTTTTCGGATTCTAAATTGAGAAGTAATGAAAGTATGCCCTGCTGAGATATTACAATATTATTGATAGGACTCACATTTTCAAAACGAGCGAAGTGTGGTAAGCTGCCGTCTGCATCAGTGAAAACTGAACTGAAGAATTGATTAAAAGACTCGGAAATCACAAACTTGTCTGTGGCTATTTCGCCACCGATTAAAAAAACTGGAAGGTCCACTTTTCTTTGGGGAAAAATGGCGCCAAAACTTTGACGGGGAGGATTGCATATAATTTTTCAAAGTTACATCGTGATAGTGGTCCTTCGCAGTTTTGAGACTGCTACTAAGTAGTAGGCGCGTGGCTATTAGCTCTTGCATGTTAATTGCGGCACATTTTTCTTAGCTTTTGAGCTTTCCGCTTCAGTCTCACTATTTCGCTTGTCATCCATTGGTTCGCGTCTCGAGATAATTTCAACGTGTTTGGTACAAAATCCCGGGCACATTTCAAGACAAGGTTCTTAAAGAAACACCAAAAATTGTTGACCGTGCATGGGCTAGTTTCTGAAAGATCGATAAATCGTGAAAACGAGATGTCCAGCGCGTCGAGTATGCCCACGTCATCAGCACGCGAAATTACGGGAACAACACGCTTTTTTTTCTTTTCATTCGTTGTTAGGGGATTCATCGCCAACGTACGGCAGACAATTCTGTGATCCGATATGCCATCAGTCATTTTGATTTTAGGGTCGCGTGTTAATAAACTATTTTAAGAGAAGAAAAAGGTCGAAAATAGACTCGTTGTCATTCTGAGCGCGGGTTGGGTGTCTAACTAACTGGGTTAGATCGTGAAAAAAGACAATATCGATAAAAGGTTCTGCAGTAGTAGACAAAGCATCAGGGAATTCATTGTTCCAATCGATTGACGGGAAGTTGAAATCACCGCATAACATGAAATTGCTTTGATCTGTTTTGCAGATGCATAGAAATTCGTTAAGTTTCTCGCAAAAGGTATTGTCCGAGTTTGGTGGGCGGTAGAATCCTCCAACAATCGTACTTGAATCATCAAACCGGATTTTATAATTACGCATTCAACCCCGGGTATGTGGGGAAGGCTTGTAACTGTGAATGAATCGCGGTAGATGATAGCTACACCCACTCCACGACCGTTTCTATCTTTTCGGTGAGTCTTGTAACCTGGTGGTGCTATTTCATCGTCGCTAATATCGCTGTAAATCCAAGTTTCCGTGAATATTATCAGATGGGGTGCATATTTTATGGCTATACTTTCTAGTTCGGAAGTTTTCTTCCCTATACTGCGAGCATTTATGTTTAAGCAACACAATCGCTTCCAAACCGATGCCTCGGTTAAATTGTCACGACTTTGTGTGCTGCCCTGCTTTCCCGCGGGGACTCGCTTATTCTGAGCATCATCCCAGAGGTAGAGCTGGTTTCCGATCTTAATTTCGGCTTGTCCCCGGTCCTCCCCAGCCCTGTTGTGCTGTCCCATAGCTTTTCGCGCTTCTTGCCTTGTGGCCAGGGAGTAATCTTGTGAGATAGAAAACCTTTGTGCCTTTTAACTTCGAGCATTTTGAAAAGAAATCCATTTTTTCACGGTAATCGAATAGTTTTACTAGTATCACCGATCTAGCTTTATCGGGTCTCTTGCGTCCGATCAGGTGGATTTTTTCTGTCGAGCGTACGTTCACACCTAAGGCAGTATTAAACACACCTTGTACTACGGCTGCCTCTAGATCGTCATTAGTTTCATCGTCTTTTTCGTCAAGCCCGTAAACAAGGATGTTGTTCCGTCTACTGCGATCTTCTAGCTCAGCGAGCTTGTTTTGTAGGATTCGCACTGTTTTGTCAAGGGCTGTCACTTTCGTGTCACTCTGTTTTACAGCCAGTGCTGTCTCTTCGACAGTTTTAAAGGAGTACTGACACGAAATTTTCGTGTTACGTTTTTTTCGCTGCTATGCATGCCTACCAGCCTACTAACCATAGAATGACAGATTATACGGTCGAGCGCAGCGTAAACATTCATTTACGGCGTCATTTATTTGTGCCAGTTTCGGTTTCGACTGAAAAACGCCGAGCGGCCGCCATAACAGGATGTATAACATGACGTCACCATTCTTGCCGCATCGCTGCCTCTCTGGAAGCGCGCGCGAGCGAGCGCACGCGCGCGCCCAGACCAGCCGAGGTCTTCGCCGTCCCCACAGGCCCGGGCAGCATGACGTCAGTCCCAAAACCATGACGTGTACACACGCCCGAGCAGCGGTCGCCAACCACAGCCAGCGCGTCGGCTTTGTCACGGGAGCCCCGACGTCGGCAGTTTGGGGCAAGTAGCACATGATGTCATGTCGGCCCGCTCTGGGCTTTCTCGTGCGGGCGAAGATTAAAATGGATTTTAGATATGTTTCGCTGAACTGTTGCTGTTGAAACTTGCTGGGAGATATCTCCTGATAAAAAGGAAGCGTTTCACATAGTTATCACAGCTTTGAAATTTCGTGTCAGTACTCCTTCAAGTGACAATTCAATCCTGTCTAGCCTCTGCTGCATAACGATCTGCCCCTTGAGCAGCTCCTGAAGCAGTTCTTCTGAAGTAGGCGGTGCCGGGTTGGATTCTACATCACCGCATAACAGAAGTAGACGCGGCAAAACATTACGGACACTCAAACAAATCGCGTGCAGCTTTCGTGGGCACGTCAGCTGAATAAAAACTGGATTGCTTGTTTTAACAGTAGAGACATTATTACTGACCAGCATAAAGAACAACAGCGGATTTGTCATGATGCTGACGTGCGACCAGCCGACGGGCCCACTGAAGTGGCCGGGTGGAGACAGGCGTTTTATATTTTGCTGGGGCGATGTCGTTGGCGATGGTAACCCGGATGTCCAGTGCTAATCGTACGCCGGTAGTTCTTGTGCGCAGTCTCCGATGGTGGTGCGCGTGTGAATGACGAGAGTTGGTTCCCGTTCCGTTGTAGTGCCAGCCGTCGCCGCGTCGAAGAGACGAAACTGCATAAAGAACAACAGCGGATTTGTCATGATGCTTGATATGTCTTGAGAATGAAGCGAAGTGGCAAGATACACCTTATATGGGCACCAGCCCACTGTGGCCTCGCCGGGAACAAGTGTGTTCACGACACGGCTCGAGGTTTCGTTGACACAGCCGATGTCGGACCTCCGAACGCAGACGCTCACTCGATACGATAGTCTGGAAGGTACAGGGTGGTCTGCTACAAGGATATCATTGACCACGATAGGATGGAAAGGGCAAGATACCGGGCCCCAGACAGGACACTGAGCCGGTGGCTTGGCGACGGCTGCAAACCGATCGCTTTGCAATGCAGTGGCTTACATCCGATGTTCACAGCTCTATTCAGATAAATGCAAGGCGCTCTGGCTGACCTACCTCACATGATATGGCCCTGCCCTGTGCGGAGAAATGACCCACAAAACAGTAAGCCGAGAAAGGCGCAGAGGGAGACCGCGCTACTCAGCTCCGACCCGGGTACACAGACCCGGCTCGTCCAGATGGTCCCGACCGACAACTGGGCTCTCCTGACCGACGGCTAAGCAATAAATTCGGGCCAATCAAATATGATCAATCACTCAATCAATTAAATAATCATTCAATAAATTAATCAATCAATCAACCAAACGAATGCACTTTTTTATGATCGCAACGCCAATCATTTCTTCGGTACTATCATGGAAACGAAACCGTCACGATAACGCTGAGATTGTCGAATAAAGTACAGAATCATGATTCTACGTAATGTTTAAGCCAAGCCTTCCTAAATGATACTAATGATACATTAGGAACAGGTTCTTGAACCCATTCGTCAATGGCCGTTTTTAAATCGTCTCCTTCCCCTCCCCCCCCCTAATGCAAGAAATCACGCACCTCTCCGTCTAATAACCATAATGATTGAACGCGAAGCTTTCTCATGATTAATTATTGGGTTGGCCGATCATGCACTGAGAGTATGTGATGCTCTCTAGGTACGCATCACTCTTCTATAATACCCAGAGCAACTATCGGGGGCGCACTCCGTAGGCCTAACGTTAGGGTTTGGGGTGTACGGCGCCATTCGGTACCTGCTGCTTGGCGGTCGCTTGGTCCATGCCGAAATGGAGCAGTCGGATATACGCCCTACTTTATAACGCGAGGGACCCAGATTCGATTCCGGCCATGGTAGTGGTGGTAAAAACATTTATTTGAGCTTGAGGGGAAGGGAAGGGAAAGTGGTCAGCCTCCCATGTCCAGGAGGCCTCGAGCCGCGCCGATTCCAGAGCTCGTTTCACCAGGGCGAGTTGCTATGGGAAGAGTTTTTTTTTTGTTTCACTCCACCCAAGATCACTCATAACCGATGATGATGATGGTGGTGGTGGTGGTGATGATGATGGTTGCTTTTGGTTTCCCCTTTGTAGCGGGGTGATGAGGTGTCATGTTACCAAAAAGGTCTAATATACCGATGTTTCATACTCTTGGTTTAATACTAGCGCTGCTCAGGGAAGGCGCAAAAAACTTTTATTTCCTGTTACAGGTGGGGGTGGTGGTAAAAAAACTCCCCCCACCTCCCCGAAGGGGATCGTGCGGAAATGCGAATGCATTGGGTGCACCGATGAGTGCGCTGCGGCAAGCAGTCACGGAGAGAGGCGCGCGCTCCACTGCATTTTTTATATATATTTTTCCGAGCGCAGCGAGCGGAGAGAGGGTACGCGGAGAGGAGAGAGAGACCCGCGCAACACGCCCGCCCCGCGCGCGAGCTCTCTCCGCCGAGCTCCGCGATGCGAGCGCCCTCACACGCCCGAGCACGCTCCTCCTCTCCACTCACTCTCCGCTACTCCGCCCGAGCTCCGCGATGCGAGCGCCCTCACACGCCGAGCGCGCTCCTCCTCTCCCCTTGCCCTCCGCTACTCCCGCCCGAGCTACCACGCGCTCCGGTTGCTAGGCGCGCCACAGCTGTTGCTAGGCGCACGCCGGCCAACGCACGACAACCCCCGACTAAGAAATGCATTCGCATTTAAAACATTTATTTGAGCTTGAGGGGAAAGGGAATGGGAAGTGGTCAGCCTCCCATGTCCGGGAGGCCGCGAGCCCGCACAGATTCCAGAGCTGGTTCCACCAGGGCGAGTTGCTGCTCCGGTGCCGAGCTGGTCAGAGCGGACTCCCACTGCTCAAGGGTGGGGGAGTGAAGGGGGATTGTGTGATGTGGGCAGGAGAAGACTAGGTGGTAGGTGGTAAGAGGAACTTTTACAGGCTTGACAGTTATGGGGGAATAGCGATGGGGAGATGTGGGAGAGAATCGTGTTATTAAAGGAAGTTTCTGACCGAAGGCGGTGATAGACATAGGCTTCATGTGGGGTAAGGGATGGGTGAGGAGGAAGGTACCTTATTACGTTGTTTGTGTAGTGGGAAAGGATGGAGCTATAGGTAGAGTCGAGTGGTGTTAAGGTGGATGCATATTACCAGCGAAAAAACAGACAGGGACGAGGAAAGAAGCAGACGGGACACTCGCTAGACTTCAACTGAAAAGTTTACACAAGAAACACGTAATATAAGAAAATGCCAACAGACAAAGATGATAGACCTTGCAAGTGATAAAAACAGACAAAAGAGATAAAACCGTCCACAATCTTAAATGCGTACGACCCACACAACCAAATCACATCCCGCGCATGCGGCCTTGCAAAAAATTCAGCTCTTTTGCCGTCAGAGCGATGGAAGGCTTACTGATACAGTTAACTGCCTCCTTTTGAATATAGAAAGCCTCAGAAATTTCGCGCTTTACTTGGTCGCGCCCGCTATCTAAGACACGTGTAGCGCCAAATGCTGGAACACAACCAGGACACCGCTTACAATGGTCGGCCAAGTGCCCCCCCCCCCCCCCCCCCCCCAGCAAGCGATGGCCGACCATTGTAAGCGGTGTCCTGGTTGTGTTCTAGCATTTGGCGCTACACGTGTCTTAGATAGCGGGCGCGACCAAGTAAAGCGCGAAATTTCTGAGGCTTTCTATATTCAAAAGGAGGCAGTTAACTGTATCAGTAAGCCTTCCATCGCTCTGACGGCAAAGAGCTGAATTTTTTGCAAGGCCGCATGCGCGGGACGTAATTTGGTTGTGTGGGTCGTACGCATTTAAGATTGTGGACGGTTTTATCTCTTTTGTCTGTTTTTATCACTTGCAAGGTCTATCATCTTTGTCTGTTGGCATTTTCTTATATTACGTGTTTCTTGTGTAAACTTTTCAGTTGAAGTCTAGCGAGTGTCCCGTCTGCTTCTTTCCTCGTCCCTGTCTGTTTTTTTGCTGGTAATATGCATCTAAGTCAACACCAACTAGCCCAACTTTCAGCCTTAGGCGTTAAGGTGGTGCTTGCGGAATCTGGACGTCCTGTCGTGACTAGCCTTGCAGAGGGGAGTGCCCGGTTGTGGAGATCGCGGGCTGCGGTATGGGCCACTCCATTCCAAGCAAGACCAGAGTGGCCAGGGGTCCAAACTATTGTTCTCTATTTCTTCGGGGAGACAGTGAAAAATGAGAAGAGCTTGAGGGGGTGCCAGGCCAGCTTGATACCACCGGCATGCTTGCGGAGAATCGGTGATGATGGTCAGGCAGGGCTGTGTTTGTTGGGTGGTGTTCGCGTGAGCGACGGCGAGTGCCTCTGCTGTGGGAACTGGTAGCTGCTTGTAGGTGGCTGCAGCGGCGAGATGGCCGTTAGAGTCCAGGGTGACGAGGGTGGTGTGTGAACCGTTGGGAGTATGGGCGATATCCGCGTAGCGCGTTTGGGCGTCGGTTTCATATCGCCTTGTGAGCGTTCTGACACGAGCCTCTCGCCTTCCCCTATTGAACGTTGGATGCATGTATTTTGGGATCGGGGCGACCTTAAGCCGCTGGCGAATGTGAAGAGGGATGCGTTGAAGTTCGTAAGTTGCAGACGGGGTGGACCGGCCGATGGTGCGAAGCACGTTCCTGCGAGTGGGAGTAAGGGCCAACCGTTGTAGCTGTGAGGTTCGTTGGGCTTCCAGAATTTCGCTGATGGTATTACGCAGCCCAAGTTGAAGCAGACGGTCATTGGAGGTAAATGTAGGGAGGCCCAAGGCAGCTTTGTAAGTTTTGTGGATTAGGCCGTCCAGCTTTCTGCTTTCTTGGGGTCTGAGATACACGAACGGAGTTCCGTAGTTGAGACGGCTGACCATGAGGGCTTGGACTAGACGGCAAGTGTCTGGCTATTTTAGACCGTATGCAGATCCCCGGATTCGGCGTATACAGGTGGGTGAGCTGGGAGACTGTTGGGTACAGTTGGGGGAGTAGGGCAGAGCCTGAACCATCCCAGTGGAAGGGAACGCCTTTGTCCTAGGCAATATTCCCACCTCTGCTTTTCGTACACAGCATTTTAATCTTTTCGTCACCTCGACAGCCTTGAAGTTAACTTCGTCTGTGCTACCCTTAAATCATAGGGCTTCTGGAAGCCGAATATTTCCCTCATGGAGATTTGGATGGATACCCTCGCATTCTAACACTATGTGCCAGAGGGATGTGCCACAAAGATTGTTTGTGCCGCAAAGTTTGTTTTCCGCTGACCACGCATACACCATCATTTTGTGAATCCTTCCCAACAAAGCTCTTAGCTCGCAAGCAACCTGCACTAGCCTCAAAAAGCAAAGCACTGCCCTGCGCATTATCGCAGAAATTCGCCTTTCCGACGTCCAATTTCTCAGCCCTGTACATCTCCAACGACGTTTTAGCTTACAATGTTTCTCTCCATTTATCCGTTTTTGCCTGCCTTACTTTTTTGGTGCTCAGAGAAAGTTGGCTTTCCTGAAGGGCGTATTTGCGTACAACAGTATCCGTGAGGACACCAAAGCTTCACTTTAATTTGTAGAATGGAAACGGGCAGCGGGGAAAGGGAGGATGTCCACGGGAATGCCTCTGCCCTAAAAATCACGCCGCACAAGTTACTGCGTTTATTAAGTGCGAATGCACTTTATAAGCGACCCTGAATTCCGGCGACCGCCGTCCGTCCACATAGCAACAGCTGCGGGTGCGCGCGCTCCTCGTCTTCCTTGGCAACGGGGGGAGATGGGCGCGCGCTGCCTGGCCGCTGACATGGCACATACCCACGTGGGGGATTGGCCAGGAATCTCCTCGTCTTCCTTGGCAACGGGGGGAGATGGGCGCGCGCTGCCTGGCCGCTGACATGGCACATACCCACGTGGGGGATTGGCCAGGAATCGGGCGTGAGAAGGGCTAGAGTACTGACACGAAATTTCAAAGCTGAGATCCGCTCTAGCAATCAAGTACAACGACAACACAAATAGGTGTCTGTGCATGCCACATACCCACGTGGGGGATTGGCCAGGAATCGGGCGTGAGAAGGATGATGATGATGATGGTTGGATGTTTATGGCGCAAGGCCAACTAGGGCAAAGAGCGCCAAAACAATAGTCATATGAGGGTGAGACCTTAACCACTATGTAAAGTCAGTAAAAACAAAAGTAAAATCCGATAACGGCAATGGGCATGGCTGGTGTATAGGGCCAGATTTCATTATGCATGATAGGAAATGAGGTTTAAAAACTTGACTTCTGACAAATACTCAAGCACACGTTTCACTGAAACAATGGCATCGTCACCTAGAAAAAACAATGGATGTAGGGGAATATGTTGTCTGTAGAGTTCTCTGAAGTGTTTGTGTCGTGTTGTGTGAAGTGCCTTGCATGTTATTAGTATGTGCACTACGGATAGGGCCTCTCCGCACCTGCTGCACTGGGGTCTAGGAGATCCCGTCAGCAGATACGAGTGAGTTGCATGCGTGTGCCCTATCCGTAGCCTACCCAAGGCGACTTCCGAGTGTCTGTTGTGTGAGTCAGATATGTACCGTCCCAAGTGTGGCTTTATTACATGTAGTTTGTTGTCTGTCTGTTCGTCCCAGTGTGTTTGCCATGTTCTTCGCAGGTGTTGTCTTATGTGTGGCTTGAGGTCTGTGTAGGGTACTGTTGCTATGTCCGGTGTATTTGTATGTGCAGCAGCAGCGGCCATCTGATCAGCGGTCTCATTTCCCGCAATCCCAGAGTGGCCTGGAACCCAACACATGATCACCTCGAGATTTAATGCATACGCGGACATAATGGTTTTATACACTACATTAAGAACATGGTTTTTAGAAGACTTGTTGGATGACAATGCATGTACAACACTCAGTGAATCTGTGAAAATGATAGACTTGGGTATTTCATGTTGCACTATGTGATTTAAAACAAGCAAAACGCCATGGGCTTCTGCCGTAAAAATGCTGGTCTTCGAGTTCAAGGTCTTAGAGACTCTAAAATCGGGTCCGTGCGCCGCACAGGACACAGTAAGGGCAGTTTTTGATGCGTCACTGTAAAACTCTGCACATTCATACTTGAACTGCAGGGACAAGAAGTGCTGCAAAATAGCAGTTTGTGGTACCCTGGTTTTATCAATTTTCACGAAGGACAAGTCACAACACACAGGTTGAAGCTCCCAGGGTGGTAAGACGTCAGTAAAAGAAGATGTGTGAATGTCTAAAAAGGAGATGTCGAAATTTGAAGCTTCCTGTCTCACTCTAAGTGAGAACGGCAAAGGAACAGACGGGCGATTTACAAACAGTGGCGATGTGGATGTATCATTAAAAACACGTTTAAAAGGATGGTCCTTCAAAGATGAAATTTTAAAAGCGTAGAGAAAGTCCACATACGTTCGTTGGTACTCAAGGCACCACTTATGACATTCAACATATAGACTCTGGGCCGGGCTAGTGCGGAACGCACCCGACGCAAGGCGCAGACCCAAGTGGAGTACTGGGTCAAGCATTTTTAGTGCGGTTTTTGATGCCGACCCATACACGACGCTGCCGTAGTCTAACCGGGACCCGACTAAGGCGGTAAAGACCCGGAGAAGTAGCTCCTTGTCTGCACCATAGGATTGGTGGGAGAGCACCTTGAGAATGTTTAGTGTTTTTAGGCATTTATGTTTAAGTGCTTTGACGTGAGGTATGAACGTGAGCTTGTTATCAAATATGACACCTAAAAACTTGTGCTCCCTTTTAACAGGAATAGACGCACGGCCAAGAGCAATCTCAGGGTCCGCACTAAGCCCGCGCTTGCGGGAGAACAGAACACAAGTACTTTTGCCCGGGTTCAGTTTAAAACCGTTAAGGTCCGCCCATCCAGCAAGCTTCTTAACACCGAGCTGTACTTGGCGTTCGCAAATGGACAGGTTACAGGATTTAAAAGATATTTGAACATCGTCTACATAAATGGAACAGGAAATGGTTGGTGGCAATGCCTTTCGGAGGGAGTTCATCTTAACGATAAACAATGTGCAGCTTAAAACTCCACCTTGCGGCACACCATTTTCCTGCACATGTATCCCGGACAGGGATGACCCAACCTTAACACGAAATGTCCTCGTGGACATGTAGCTAGAAATGGTATTTAACATGTTACCTGACACACCAAAGGACTTCAGGTCGCTAAGGATGCCGTATCGCCAGGCTGTGTCGTAAGCCTTTTCAAGATCAAAGAATACCGTAAGGCAGAACTGCTTATGAGCAAATGCATCTTTTATGAAGGATTCCAACGCAACAAGATGATCGTTGGTGGATCGCCCCACCCTAAAGCCTGCCTGGCAGCTCTCGAGAAGACCGTTGTACTCAAGGAAGTACACGAGCCTGCGATTTATCATCTTCTCGAGCAGCTTGCACAGGCAGCTTGTCAGGGCGATGGGACGATAACTGGCGGGAAAGGAAGGGTCCTTCCCTTCCTTCAGGAACGCCACTACTATGGCCTCCCTCCAAGAGTGTGGAATCTGCCCCGAAAGCCATATTTTATTGTATAGGTGTAGGAGTGTTTCAAGAGTGTCTGGGTGTAGGTGTTGTATCATGGTGTATGTAATCTTATCTGCCCCTGGAGCTGAAGGTTTACATGTGCTCAGGGCAACCCTCAACTCATAGAGTGTAAATTCAGAATTGTAACCAGATTTTGACCTGTTAGTGTCATGTAGGGACTTCTTTTCACAAGTATTTTTATGTTTTAGGAAAGTGTTTGTGTAGTGTGCAGAGCTGGAAACATGTTGGAAGTGTTGTGCAAGTGTGTTAGCCTGGTCTTCTAGTGTGTCCCCTGTTGTACTGACCAGGGGCAGGCTGTGTGTCTGTCCTCCTTTAAGGTTACGTATTCGTGTCCAGACTTTGTGAGTGTCGGTGTATGAGTTGATGGAAGTGAGGAAGGTGCGCCAACTCTCCCTTTTCGCCTCACGACGCACACGCTTCCCAAGAGCCTTTGCCCGTTTAAAGGAAATGAGATTATCTGGCGTGGGGTACCGGCGAAGGACACCCCACGCCTTGTTCTGGGCCTCTCGCGCCCGCCTGCAGTCCTCGTTCCACCAGGGCCTCCTTGGGTTGCGGGACGCACTGGAGGCCTGGGGCATGGACTTTTCGGCGGCGTCGACTATGTGCGCCGTGACGAGTTGGGCTGCTTCCTCAACGTGTAGGTGTTTTATGGTTGTGTGGTGTAGTTTAGATGTTTCTGTGAATGTACTCCAGTTTGCTTTTGATTCATTAAACCTGTTATGGGAAGATGGACTGCATGGTCCTTTACCTATGTATGTTAGGGATGTGGGGAAGTGGTCACTACCATATGGGTCCGTGCCCACGCCCCACTCAAGACATGGAAAGAGAATTGCAGAACCAATAGCCAAGTCAAGATGTGAGTATGTATTGTGTCCTAAGTTATGGTATGTAGGCTGTTTTTTGTTGAAAAGGCATGCTCCTGAAGATGTAAGGAATTTCTCTATCAGGCGACCTCGGGCATCCGTTCTAGAGGAGCCCCAAAGAGAGTTGTGCGCATTAAGGTCGCCTGTTAGGATGTATGGTTCGGGCAGCTGGTCGACCAGCGCCTCGAAATCAGAGCTCGAAAGTGCATGATCAGGAGGAATGTAAATGGAGCACACCGTTACCAACCTATTAAATATTATTGTTCGAATTGCTACAGCCTCGAGGACAGTGTTCAGAGTGACAGGGTGGCAGGCTAAGGATTTCCGGGCGACAATTGCCACACCTCCTGAAGAGTGTGTGCAGCCAACCCTGTCCTTTCTGAATACCATGTACCTATTTAAGAAATTTGTCTGTTTGGAATTGAGGTGAGTCTCTTGGAGACACATGAGACTTGGCTGATTGGCATGCAGGATATCATACACATCATCAAGATTTTTAAGGAGGCCTCTGCAGTTCCATTGAATGATGTTTTCTGTTCCCATTATTTAGGTTTAAGAATGAATGGAGTGTGTGTACGTGTTCATGTGTCGTCTTTCGGGGCTGTTACTCTGGGGTTAGGCTTTTTAGGCCTGTCTGTAGGCTTGGAAGTCGGTGGCCGCTCCTTGCGCTGCGTTGCAGGCAGGAACGGCCCGACATCCATATCGTCGTCGGATGTCCGAGGGGTGCCCGACGGACCGGGCCCCCCGGACTTGGCCCCCCCTCGGGAGCCCTTCGTTTGAGCCGCCACCGCCGAGGGCGTCCGGGGCACCAGAGGTGGCACCGGCGGTGCGGTGGCGGTGGGAACCGGTGCGGGGCCCGTGGTGTCCATCACCTCTGTACCCTCCAACGCACTGGAGGGCGGGGAGGCAGAGGCGGGAGCGGCACCGGTCCCTACAGAAGAGGTTGTCACCACAACCGCTGCTGCCTCAGCAAGCGGCGTGGGAACGGATTGGGCTGCCAGAGGCAACCCAGGGGGGGGCGGAGGAGGGACCAGGTCAGACTCGCTGAACTGGGTCCCTGTGGACACCAGACGCCGCTCCGCCCCCCGGCGAGCCGCGTCGGCGTACCTCCCCAGGGGGAAAGAGGCGAACCTCTTTCGCGCCTCTGGGAAGGTGATGTTCTCAGTTACCTTCACATTAATAATCGCCTTCTCCTGCTTAAACTTCTCGCACGTTCGAGAGTAGGCGGCATGGGGTCCCTGGCAGTTGGCGCAGGTGAGGGTTGATGATGGACAATTATCAGATGGATGATCATGCTGAGCGCACTTTGCGCAGGTCAGACGACCACGGCAGGAGTTGGTTCCGTGCCCGAACCGCTGGCACTTAAAGCAGCGGCGCGGGTTTGGAATGTAAGGACGAATGGAGCATCGGATGAACCCTGCGTTGATATGGTCAGGAAGTGAGGAGCAGTTGAAGGTCAAGATGATATGTTTCGTGGGGATTACCTTATCATCTCTACGCATCGTGATGCGGCGCACGGCTGTGACACCCTGATCCTTTAGACCTTCAAGAATATCGGCATCTGTCTCGTTAAGAAGATCTGCCTCAGAGATCACACCCTGCGAGCTATTCAGGCTGCGGTGGGGCGTGACCCTGATGTCCAGATCGACCATTTTCGTCTGACCAAGAAGTGTGGTTGCCTGCTGTTGGTTTTTTACTTCAACAAGGACTTCACCTGTGCGTTGTTTTTTGGCGTTATAGGTTTTCCCAATGATTCCATCAAGGTATTTTGTAATCAAAAATACTGATTGTGAAGCAAGAGGGCGGGCTGTGTCAAGGGATTCGATAACAAGGAAACGAGAGTATTTGTCTGGCTTTGGGAAGCTCATGCTTGGAAGTTGAGGGAAAGATACTTCGGTGCGGCCCCTTTTCAGGGACCGATCACGTTTGGGGGGGGGTTTTGAATTTTCCATACAGCATAGAAAAAAGCAGGGGACGGGGGTACTTTCTTCTCAAACCTTACCCTGATAGCCTGAGAGGTCCCGGAGCTCCCTGCCTGGTAAACAGACAGGGAGCCCATCCGCCGGAGCTTGACCTGGGCTCCGACGGCCACCGTTTGAGGCTTCTACCCTTCACCTTTAAACACATCACCACGGTAGGTTACAGTTTATGTTGGGGGCTCGGGGTCCGCGGTATCGCCAGTACCGTCACCAAGATTACTCAAGGTGCCCCGTGCGGGGGCGTGAGAAGGGCTAATGCACCCGCTTAAAGGAGTACTGACACGAAATTTCAAAGCTGAGATCCCCTCTAGAAATCAAGTACAACGACAACACAAACAGGTGTCTGAATGCATCTTTCTTTCTTTGTAGTTGTGTGTGTGTGTGATCTCTCTTTCGCGAACATTACCGAACCGCGCAAATTCAACTCGTGCATTCGCACTTTCACATTCTTCCCCTCGGGGAAATGCGGGGAAATTTTTTCTAATTGACGTTTGGTCCACCCCCAAAATAACGTTCTCCCAGCAAAATGTGCTTTAAAAAGACTAGCAGCGGTAGACTATTTTAGCTCGCAGATGCACAGTAAAACAAGACCCACGGGGGCTGACTCCGCTGGTTTATTTCGCAGGAAGGAAACTACGCAATTAAAACGCTGTTACCATGTGCTAAAAACTAGAACGAGGACACCGACTTTACACTTATTCGTACCCACGCAGTGATAAAGCATTCCATGCGCAGTATATTATCGCTCTTCTGAACCTTGGCATCATAGTTTGGCCGTGTTAACTTTCACATACCAGTGTAACGGGACTGCGTTGATATATAATTCAATAAATTTTTTTCCTGCCAAGTTTTTCAAACATTGGCTGGAGACGATTATTGTTAACGGTCATTAATCAACGCTAATATCGACATTATAGTAAAGCAATACCGTTAATTATCGTTATTCATATCGTCAGTACACTACCATACCATACGAAAAGAGAAAGGCGGGACGCGGGCTGCTTTCCGCCCTCCGCGTTTCCATGCCCCGCAATGAAAGAAATCCCGCGTTTTTTATTAGCGGAGGCAGACTCCTCCGCGGACGTCATCTGGCGGTGAGTCCCGCCACGCACGGCTGGCCCCCGGCTGCGTTGCCGGCGCACAAAACCTTCGGTACGCGTCAGGGCTGCGCGGAGCGCGACGCGGTGTTGTCCTCACCATCAGCCGGGGCTCTGGGCGCGTTAAAGCGAGGCCCCAGGCATGGCACGCACGTTAAAAACATCGCGCATGCGCGCTCCGTCTGAAGCCGACACAAACACGGCGAGCCGGAACGTGTCCGTTGTCTTCGCCGTGCCGCGTGCCATGGCTGATTACGGGAGGGTGAGGCGGCCCCGGTGGTCGAATCCGGCCCTCTGGCTGCCGTTCCTGACGGTGAACCCGTCCCAGGTGCCGCTGATCCTCTTCTGGCCAGCCCTGACGAAGAAGTACCTGGTTGGATCACAGGTGACCGCCATCTTGACGAGGGGCGTGGTCACCGAGATCGTCCCGGCAGTCGGCGAAGACCAGATCACTCGGCGACCGGAGTCGCGGGATACCTGGACGTCGCCCCAGGCCGTCTGCTTGATGCGCACGCCGTTGACCACCCAGACCTCGTCTCCGTTGTCCGTGGTGCGCTGCCGCACGCGACTGATGAGATCGAAGCAATCTTCAAAGATGTCCATCCCCAGCTCCGCCTGTGAGTAGAAGACGCTCATGGGGATGTCGTAGCCGAGGTTGTGGAACCTCTCAGTCGTAGACTTGGTGCCGGACGCATCGACGAGGTACACGAGGCCGTGATTCAGGGCAGTGAACGTGACCCCGCGGCTGGAGATCTTCGCCAGCCGGGTTCCGTAGGCAATGTCCACGTTCACGCCTTCCTGGATCGCGCGGCCGCACGGGTGGCACACGCAGCTGCGATCTCCGGGGCCGTCGATGGCCGCCGTGCAGTGCATGGTGAAGTTCACGACGCGCACGGCGTAATCCATCGTGATGTCCACTCGCATGCCGTGCTTCAGGATGAACGACACCGTACCGTAGTTGGTGACGACGGGGCCATTGTACATTTCTTGGAGGCTCTGCCACACGTCTCCACCGTGAGATCCCAGGTCTACCTGCGAGTCACCGCTGCCATCGCTGTCAACCGAAGGCATCGGTTCGTCTTCGTCGATGGGGTAGGTTGGCTCGCCCATGCCGCTCTCTTCGCGCTGCGGGATGATCTCGTCACGGCCATGACGGGGCGAATGCTGCGAGAAGCGCGTGTCTTCCAGCTCCCGCAGTGCCTCGATGTACTCATTCAGGGCCGACTCATCGGACTTGTTCCGCTCGTAGTACCCGAAGTAATCGAGCACATCGTACAAGTCGTCTTCATCCCCGAATGGTTCGTACGGCCCGAACGGGGGCGGCACCACCGGAAAGTGCGTGTACAGCAGAGGCCAGTCAAAATAGGGCGTCGCGATGGTCTCCCAGGGGACGAGGCCGGAACTATCGTCGGCTTCATCCGCGTCGCCCTGGCTTCCCTCCCAAAGATCGAAATGTCGCTGTTCCAAACGCTCCGTAGATAACTGCAGCGAGAGCTGACGACGATCTGCCTGCCTGAGCCGCCCCTGCCGACGGCTTCTACGGGAAGTGCCACGGTTGCGTTGACGGGTGGCCATCACGGCGCGATCGTCCACACGTGCTCGTCACCTGCGAGAAAGCAACGGGCATTTATGCGCTTTGGGGCATCCCTTGTCTTCAGCAGGGGCCGTCTGCCAAAGTTTTAATGTGCGAGTTCATATAACGTCAACAGCATCCAGCTTGGCGTAGGCTCGACAGGCTGAAAGGAGATTGAGTTATACCATACAGGGTTTTTCTGTGAATTTGTCCGTGTACCATGCGAGCGAGAGGGACATGCCTCTCTGCAATCCGACCCTCTCAGGCGGTAATGATGGTTGGTACGTTCTTAATGAGATTGTGAAACATACAGAATAACTAAATGAGGCCATCCTCAAATAAGCACACAGTGCTACCGACCAGTGGCACAAACATATTTCGGGGGTTGGTTCTAAGAATAAAGTAGGGGTATAACAGTAAATAACGATAAAATGTGAAAATTACAAGCACAAAAAAAAAAATCGGCAACGCATTTATGCAAACTTATAAGAAAGGAAGACGACTTCCGTGTACCTTGAACGTACTATTATGAGCAATATGAAAGGGAACACAGGAACGCGCGGCAAACAGCCTCGAAACAGACTCGGAGCGATACGCGGAGGGCGCTGTGAAAAACAAAGGGGGAAAGGAGGGCGCTCTTCCACTAATTGTTGTAACTCCCACCGTGCTGGCGTTTCTACAAAGCAGCAGCTACGTCATTTCACTGATAATATGGCATCGTCCCACTGCCGATAAGACGCACGGCGGGAATGGGGGCAGTTGTTAGAACATCGTCCCCCTTTCCACTGTTTCCGACAGCGGCCGCTGCGTATCACTCATAGCTGGGTCTGAGTAGAGTTCCTGTATATAGCTCCCCTAGGGGAGCAGAGTTGCGCGTCCATCCGCCATCTTGAGTTCCAGGTCGTGCGGGAAAGCCACCCGTCTCGTGTGAAGCAGCTGTCGCCGGGCCGTCGCGCCAGCGGCAGCGGCGAGGAGGAGTAGCGAGGAGCGGCCGGCCAAAACTGGCGCACGGGGCCGCTTATCAGATGAGCGGCCGCCGCTGCCGCCCCTTCCACAATCGCCGATTCCCAGTTGAGCAGAACAGACTGAATACGGGGTCTTGTGCGCAGCACTGAAAGCAGGCTTTCTGTCGAACTGGAACCCGCGGCATGTGGCGATCAGACGCGCAAGGCTACGCGATATACAGGAACTCTAGGCCTGAGGGATTTTTCTGCACGTTCCTGTGTTCCCTTTCACATTGCTCATAATAAGTACCTTGGAATGCTACAAACTGGTGGTGAGATTAGAAACTAAAGCCGCTTTAAAGTTGGTCGGTAGCCCGCGGCACCAACATAATTATCGGCACTCGCTACTTAATGATTGGCAGCTGGTAGCCTCGCATAACACTCCCCCGCCAGGCATCAAAACTTTGAAAGGGCCGCTGCTTCCTCGCACCCCCCTGCGTACGTCAGTGTTAATGACAAGGGGTTCTTATTACGGACGCCAACATTTTGATTAAGGAAAGAATTTACTCAGCACAGGAGCCTCGAATTAAGTCACTGTACAAGCGGCAAGCAGGTCGAAAAACAGGTACTGTTCAGAAAGATTTCGGTTTTAATAACTACTGCGCATGAAAACGTGTAGAAAATGCTGAAAAAGGTACGGGGAATCCTCGACAGCGCATTCCAAACCTGGTTCCGCTCTGTCGCATTGCTTCTAGCCTACTACTACCGTCGGTACTCTAACCCCTCAACACGGCTCGTATTGCCCGCGCGGCAGCAGCCCACCTTCATTTGTCGCGACTGTTTCCCTTTCCCGGCGACGCCGCGTCACCCTTTATCAAAGCCCTAGATCCTCCGACCCTCCTCCCGCACTGCTGTTTTCCCTTCTCGTTCTGTGCAGCCCGTGCCGGGCTCACGCTTCACCGCTCACGTTCTGTGCTAGTGCACGATCCACGACTTACGACTTCAACTTTCTTTTGGGTCACCTATTTTGTGGACCACAGGACGGGCAGGCTCAAGAGGTAGAAATTTAAGGCTTTCACCTAATAAATGTTCACCAATCAGCAGTGTAATTAAACTTACACCGCCAAAATTTCAGCCACTATCGAACGGTGTGGGTGCCTACGGGTTCGGGTGCTCTTGAGGAATGCGGCCTACTGTAGTGCCAACGCTCGTATTCTGAACGTTCGAAGCTATTCGTATGCTTATTATTAGGACGCAAAGGCTTAGCTCAGGTTGGCAAGCCCACGTCCTAGTGACGTGACATTGAACGCAAGTGGGCGAGAAATAGGAACACAGTGGCGGCGCCAGAACGATGGTAAGCAACGTTGCTCATGGCGAAGCTGTTGAGACCCAAGTGCAGAACGCGCCCAACTTAAGATGTCTAAAAAATAGCAGCGGCTTCGATCGGCTATGCCACGATGTACGTAGCGCTAATTAAGGTTCAGCTGGTTATTCTTAGGTTTGCTAAAACGATTTACAATCCAATCCAGACGCGGCGGCGGCTCCGGCGCGCCAGCTGTGCCCCGTGAGACGTCACTGCTACTCGCGCATGCGCAGCACGGCACTTCAAGAGCCACGCGAAGCTGCTCAACCTCGGCCAGTGTAGCTCACACTACAAAAATCCAGCCAGACGGAAAACTAGTATAGCGCAATCGCAGTCGCGTGGCCTGCGACGCTGTGGCGCGCGCGCCCAGCCCCTCATCTGCACTGTGACGAAAGAACCCTGGTAAGTTCCGAACTAAATCGAAGAACCAGATGAAACCCAATCGCGACTTTAAGCTCTCCTACAGAATCACAGGTAAATTTTGCTGAACAAAATTTCAGTACGAGGAACCACCTCCCCGCCAAGGAAAGGTATGCCCAACGAAGCCACGGTGGGCGCGAGTCGGAATGGGCTACCGGTAAAATTGGCTGTGAGATCTCAACTCGAGCATGGAAACGCCTGTGGCTGGGCAGGCAAGTGGAGGGGGCACGGTAACAATTACTCACCAGGCACAGCGGCGTCCCAGAAGAAGCTTTCGCTGCCAGCGACGAACCAGGCTGGACCGTCTGACCGGGTTCCGTGGAACGACGCAACCTCACGCGCCAGCACCCGCACGCGTGTGGCTCGGATTGGAGCGTGGCACGAGTGCCCGTGCAGCCGCCTCGTCTTTCTCGGCGCCAGCCAAGCCGGTCACGTGAGCGCGGCCCGTGCAAGGGGACTTCGTCGTCAGTGCCGACAAGCCGGCTAACTACCAGCGCCACATGCATAGGATCATCGTCCTCGTCGTCATAATCATCACCACCACCATACTTGGTGGTGGTGATGATACCACACGTGGGTATGTGCCGCTATACGAGCTACTAACCAAGCTACCAACCAAACCGAATGCCGGCGCCTCCACGCGCGTGGCTGGCACCTGCACGGCTGCTGTCGCGAGGATGACACCGGCCCGGCCGTCATCACATCCGGCGTACAAAGCGCTTGCTCTCGAATGACTCGCTCCTTCCGCCACGAGTGAACTCGGTGGCAGCATTAATTACTGACTAGCCCTTTAAAAAAACCGCGTATATACCGACGAAGGAATTTTCCATGAACGTTGAAGTTGAAAATAAACCAAAGCTACATTATCTATCCTGAGAAAAAAAAATCAGGGAAGTTTGCGCTCACGCGCAAGGTTCAATTGTGAAGGAGTTGCAGGTAGCATTGCCGAGGGCATAGTTAAGTTTCAGTATCATTGTTTAGTTGCTTAGTTGCGGTGCTAGTAACCATCGTCATATGCATCGAAGAGGTCATCCTCTTATTCGCGGCGAGTAGTGGATGCGAAGTCATCCTCAGCATTGTAGACTTCCACGAGGTTTTCGACATCGACTCGAGGGAGCGGTGGAGGGATCTGCAAGTCGTCACGGGAAGGATTGCCATACTCATAGCCAAGTCTCCAATTATCCATAATGGCTTCCTAAATAATGCGGCGCCCGCGGTGACCTCTATCAAGCAGGTTGTCTTTTCATCTTTAGCACTGCCGTTGGAGTGGTCGCACGGCACGTGACCTTTTCGTCCCAATGTAAGCACACATGACAGCCTCTGGCTTCTGCGCAGAGTCATCAACCGCACCCACTATGCAAGAGGAAACCCAGACATTGTCATGGCCGTTGACTTACGCAAGGCGTTTGACAGCGTCAGCCAAAAAGTCTTTTTGGAGGAACTTGAAAAGGCGTATCCGAGTGTTAGAGCTCAAAAGTGGATACGAGTTTTCTTACAAGGCCGACCTATAAGACTCCATGGGTCACACCCTGGCTGGGAACCCACTATCTATTATGTAGACCACGGGGTCCCTCAAGGTTCGATTTTAGGAGCAGTTCAATTTAATCTAGCCATGACTAGGGTGGAGCGACAGTTGGAAGTCGACACGGCTGCCCGCTTTACCATTTATGCGGACGACGTCACAGTTTGGACTGAAGCAGACGACTTCGACTCTCTTGAGGACCAAACAATAGAACTGCAAGCCGCGGCTCATACCCTCGAGCTAACTCTTGCCGACCTGGGACTCCAGCTGGCTCCCGAAAAGACTCAGCTCTTGGCGGTATACGGCTGCAAACCACCCGCTCAATTCGATGTGATACAAGTTATAATAGAAAATCAAGTAATACAAGCCGCAACAGAACCCATCACCCTCCTCAGCCTACCAGTCGGAACAAAGAACAGCGCTGGAATATGGCTGCAGAGTTCGAAGCGAAAGTGGAAGGGTCTGCTCCACACCATCCGCAGACTTTCGAACAAGTACGGAGGAGCAACCCAAAAGGCCACCCTGACTGTCACAGTGAGGACTCTCACGTACGGCGCTCTCGCCTATGAACTCAACAAAAGCCACACAAGAGCCCTCCAAGTGTTGCACAGGGCAACCCTCCGAACCATCAGGGGTTTGCCTAAGCACACACCTAACCAGAAACTCGAACAGGCAGTTCCACTTCCTCCCATTGAGGACATCATCAACGAAGCCAAGGCGCAGGCCGAATTCAAACGTCCTTCAACACACCAAGGACATGCCCTTACTGCATGGGACGTGCGCAGCCCAATAACACCCTGCACTTTCCCGACCCCACTTGACCCATGGAGTCGCCCAGACATCGTACCCACTACGCACAGCAAGCCGATTGGGCGCAACAATCCTGCACTCCGCCAACAACGCGTCCGACGCCTTCAGATGACAAAACTCGAAAACGAAGTTGACATCTACACGGACGCTAGCGTAAGCTTAAATGTCATCGGACTGGTCTGGACATGCCCGGAGGTTCCTGCCCTCTCGGGGTATCACACCATGTTCAACAACCATGCCACGAGCCTTGAAGCAGAACTGCATGCCATCAACCATGCCATAAAATTCCTTGCGTATGATGCTGATTATCCGCTTCCGCCATCTATTCGTATCCTCACATACTCGTATTAAGTATTGGAAACAATAAGATCTCACAAGACCACAAATCCTCTCGCACATCAGATATTATACCAAGCGCAACTTTTGCAACGTAACAAAACACAAGTCCGCATTGAATGGGTACCGGGCCATGAACCCTCTTCCTCGGGAAACCAGGCGGCCCATGAGGTCGCACAGGAGAGTGCACATATACAACCTCCACTAGCGCCTGGCGAAGAGCCGGCACGGTCGCCTCCACCTCCACCGGTGATGCTCCACCGGTATAAGAAGGACCGAAGAGAGCGGCTGAAAAACAGGACTCCAGCAGGATATTTGAGCGCTTTACTACCACTACGCCGCTCCAGTGAAATCTTTCTCAACAAGTTTCTCACCGGCACAGCCTACACACCTGAAATGCATTGTAAATGGTACACTCCCCATTTACCCCCAAGATGCCCATACTGTCACACAAGTACCTCAGCAGACCTCACTCATCTCGTGTGGTCATGTCCTGCTTTTGCTAAACACCGAACATTCACAGCACCACAACCGCACCCTGATCCCCAACAACTTGACAAAAAATTAATCCACCAAATAGCACTTTATTCTCTAAAGAGCGGTGTGGCACGAGTTGTCTGAGCGGAGACCTCACCGGTCCTACTCACAATGGACTATTTTGCCTGGCCCACCAGTTGGGATGGAGTTTTCAAGCGTGAACCTGAAAAGAACTGAACCCTCATAAGCATGAACATGAAGCTACACAGTGCAAGCCAAGAACTTCACTACTAGTCCCAGTGCTTTTACTACCCTCTCCCCTTTCAATTCCCCTGTTTAGACCAGCGGTCTCCCGTTTTCAATAAAAGCTTTACTACTACCGTTGGAGTTTGTTTTATATTTTACATGCGCGGTAGCGCTTGACGACAGCAATTGAGACTTTTTTTTTGCTATAGCCACTGCGCATAGAGGGGATGCTCGGCGGTCGCCGTGAGGCACGCGCTCACGAGCGATGGGATTTTTTACTATTTTTTCTGCCACGCGGATCTTACGGCTTCTAAAACAGCTCTGCTGTTAAAATACCATAATTTATTTTTGGTGAGGGTACGATACAGGGATATCAATTAGCGTTTTCTGGCAAGATATCAAACCAAAAAAAGTTTTACGATACGTTTTTGGTATAGGGTCAGATTGAAAGCGTTTAGCTCTGCCTCCGTCCTGGCTTGACTGAACTGGAAATCCCACAATGCCTTCTAGTGCAATGGAGTCTGGACTGAGGGCACCACCGAGGAAGGCTGCACATGTACCGAGTATTATTAGCACAGGTCTTCTCTACCAGCCTAACCACCCCAAAACCAGATTGGAACATCGAAGGCAGTGCCTCTTCTGTGGGCCAGCGGATGACGATGATCACGAACACAGGATAATGTGCAGCATTATTCTGTGAACCAGACCACAGGGTAATGTTCAGGTTTATTCTGAGGACCACACCACGGTATAGACCCTTTGCAAAATGGCCAAATCGTTGGCGGAAAATCAGCAAGCCACTCTGGCAACACTGTGCACCCGCTGCGCCGCCATTAGAAGGGAAGCGAAAAGGCTGCGAACACAGAGTTTCTATGGAGTAGCTACCGTCCACCGTCCACGTAATTGCATACGCGTCCCGGGAAGTGGTGTTTCCCACTGCAGGATGGGAAAATACCTTTACCGCCCTTACTCTGATAGAAGAGCGGTATATTCAGGATTTTTATTCTTCGAGGTCGACCACTGAAAGGTCCTACGAGTACGAGCGATCATACGTCAGCGTGGAGTCCTACGTTACGCCATCGTCAGTGTTGACAAACAGCAGCAAGTTAAGGTAGGATTTGTTGCTAATAAAGAATAGCCTTAGCGCTGCCTCCTTGTTTGGTTGTCGAGTTTTAATTGTGTTTAATCGATGCGCCCTTGCCCCGTGGTAGCGGGTGCTGGCCGCTATGAACGGGCTATGAAGGGTCCGTCTCTGCTCAGAGCTCACTTTGCGGATATTCAAACTTTCAAAACTATTCGCGAAAATGACCAAAGCATGCACAAGGAAACTGATTTTGATGTCTCTGCTAGAGGTCATATTTGCGGTTCACCGCCTCTGTACTTGCGGCGCTTAATTTTTCCGTCGATGAATGCGGTGCTAATGCGGGAGTGATAGGTCGCACGCGTGCGTCAGCAGCGAGCAGAGACAGTAGACCTTGAGAGGAACTCAGAGGAAGGAACAAACACAAAATAAATAGGAGAAAAGAAGGGCACGTCTCGACTCGCCCCAGACGAGCCGTTGTGCAGCGGGGTAGATAACCGGAAGTCATTTGACCAGCGTTCATCTTCGAAAGGTAGCGCAAAACACCACTTTAGGAAAGATATATGACTACGGCGATGGGGCAACAGACTCGTGGGGCAACAGACGCGTAAAGCCGTGGGCGAAAACGTGCAACCGCAACGGCGTTGCTACGACCTGCTTCCTTTCTAATGGCGTCGTCGCGTGCACCACCAGTGTTACCACCGCTGAATTCTCAGTGTTGTCTGCCTTTTTGCAAAGGGTCTATAGTCGATCTTTATGTACCTAAATCGACCTAGAAGATACCGATCCACACTTATTTACACAAACAAGGCGTAGAATTGACTTTGGAAAAGTGGTTACAGCAAAAAAAAATAACTACATAACTGCTGGGACCCGAACCCAGAGTGTTAGCGCTGAAACCCAATACTGTCTCTACCTCTGCGCCAGGGAAGCCGATGAACGGAGCCCTTTTATCAGTTGCTCAAAAGATAATATAACCCCATGGTCTAGACCACAGAATAAAGCTGAAGATCATTCTGTTGTCTGGTCCACAAAATAGGCAGTGCGAACATCTAAATGGTTCGCGAACTAGTTCAACGCTTACCTTTCTTCAATGCGAAATTCTGTAATTGTTGCTTGCATGTTTTAGATTGACTCAAACAAACTGTGAGACTAAACCAAACTATTTGTGTCCAAGTTATAACACGGCCATGCTGCTTTCTACTAAATGATTTATCTGTTAACAACAAAAAATAGCCGTTGACCTTTGACTCGGAAAATGATTCTCTTGAGGGAAGTGCCCGATCAAGCAAGCAAGCAAAGAACGCTGTAGTGATGCAACGCTTTTAGTGCCACTACCATCATCATATGCACACGCCATCATCACCATCAACGGTCAGTTGTTTTGATCGCCAACGGTGCCACGCCACAGAACAGATCGAACATGACTGTTAACCTGGGCGCTCGCATGTCGTCCCCGCTCCAAGTCTGGCTGGTCTTTCGCAGCCGCAAAAAATTTAGGAGGCCAAACCATCTCTTGATCACGGCTGCTTCTCACAATCAAATACGGCGTTCTTAACTAGGGGTGTGGAGCGTGTACTAATTGTTGGACAATCTCACGTGTACGTGTGTGTCATACATTGCGAACCATATGGGAATTGCACAGCAGAGACAGTTTTTCCTTGACACCATGAACCGTATACTTGTTAGTCAATCTCATCAAGTAATTCTTAAACGTTTATTAAAATACCTGTTGTTACAGCAGCATTGATTTTTTTTATTTTATCCCACTTCTATTTTCCCTTAGTTTGAATTCATAAGCTTCTTCAACAATTAAATCACAATCAGACTCAGCCAATCCGCCTGAGTGGGTATGTGCCATTCTTGTTATGGCTATAACCGACCAACCAACCAATACTCGGAAATTTTTATAAAGCGTTGTCTGATGGACTGTTAGTTGAATCACATACTTTCTGCTGACAGAATATGTCTCTGCGTTGACAAGTTTCATGTGTGACGCTTGAGGGCAGCAGCTTTAATTTCAGGGCAAGAAGGTAAGGAAATGAGAGAGGCAGCAGAGAAGCGAGCGGAAGCGGTATTCGGGGGTGAACAGGCGAGTGAAATGTCGTCGTAGGGGAATTGGAGAGGAGAGGAAGAGAGGAGTCGATCGGGACGAAGCAAGCAGATGTGCATCCAATTTTTTCCCTGTCCCTGGTTCATCTTGAAGGGTGAGGCTTTCTCTCGTTTGCTGAACCGCACAATGATAACATTAACGTAGAATTCCATAATCCGCAATGTCATCCTCCGAAAAATAACTCTCATCACTGATGGACTTCTGACACTGGTTATGAGCGGTTCTGATTCAGGCATGAGGAACAGAAAGTCCTGGCTTCACCCCGTGTACTGATAGGTGCACTTTAATTTCAGATCCATGCTAAAAAATTTACGCGCATGTATCGCCACATGTGCGCACGCAAGCACGAAAACTTTATGGATAAATTTGGTGTTGAAAGGTCTTCTACCCCGAAAAGGGGAAAAGGAGATAATGAAAGGGGTAAAAAAGTAAAGAAGAAGAAATTTCGATCAACTAATCAATAGAAATAGAAATAATCTTCTTGATTATGTGTATGGAGCCTATAGCACTTTCCGATTGTCTGTTTCTTGTTTCCTTGTTTGGTTTTCACGGGTATAACAAAGTTTGCGGATTTCTGGAGAGAAAGAAGACTTTAAGGTCGCATAAGCTTGGTAAATAGCTTGCGACATAAAATGTATATCGATCTGGTCTGGGCCAGCCTCAGCTCCCAGTTCGCCTCCGGGAAGGTCCAGGTCTACCCGGAGCTGAATCAGAATGCCTGCTGAGCCCGGCAGCTTCCTGTGCTGAGTTCGGACCCCCACCAGAACGTGGACTGCCAACAAAATACCCGCTGGATTGCGGCTTCATCTCCGGAATCGGGCGCAAACGCCGCGGTGCTCTGCGATTTGCTGGGCTTTTCTGAGCCATTCTCATGACATGCATCTTTCGTTATCAGTCGCATGCAAGAACGTTCGATTTTCTCGCCACATAACGTTCATAATCTCCTTTCATGGCTAGTAATGTGGCTTTTCGGTTGCATCCCTGCTACAACTGCCTTTATGACATTACTCGCAGAGCCGGCGGGCCTAAAAGTCCAGATTCGCGAGGTGATTGGCCAGGGCAACCTCGAGGCCCTCGAGGAGCTTGTTCTACACGGCCATGGCGACCGGCTGCTGGGAGAGACCAGTCCGAACCCGCTCGTGCAGGAGTTCCTCGACATCGTTCCGGGATACATTGTGAGCCCCTAAATGCACACGCGCACACACGCACTTGATAGGCAAAGAGGCGCTATCCGCTAGCATTCCTGAATGAAATTTCGTAGTAAAACATATCCAAACACAGATGCGCGAAGAAAGACTACACTAGAGACAACTAGACATGACTGGTTTCTGTTGCGACGCCAATACACTAAAATCCCATAATCTAATCGCACAAGTTGCGATGCTGGGCGAGTCGGTGCGGATCCATGAAGAAAACCGCGCAAAGGACGGGACAAGAGTATACGTAGAAGGACAAGAGCTGACTTACGTCTAAATTTTACTGCAGAAATTTCGAAGTATAAAGGACAAGTACAAGAGCACAAACACAGAGTAAAAACAAGAACGAAAACAAGCAACACTGTGGCATTATGATTGTCAATCAGCGGCATCACCCACACTCTAAACTTTTTTTCCACCCATATACTCCCTAGAGGTTCTTTTTCGCCTGTCCTCTAGTGATCCTCCTTGTAGGAGTTTTTTTACTACATGGAACAGGGAGGTTTTGTTTACCTCCTCAAAACAGGGTGTTTTTAGGTGATAGAAAGGAGGTAGTTAGGGAGTGTTAAGAAATGTTAGGGAGAATTTAAGGAGATCAAAATGGAGTATTCTTTACTTCCTCAAGGCGTTTTTAAGTGATGTTTATGGACTTTTTAGGCGGTTGAATAGGAGCCTATTATGGCTCCCTTGGGAAGTACTTATGTTATTTTAGGGGCGTTTTGAGGAGGTTCAAGGGAAGCATTTACTTATTTTGCATGGAGTTTTACGTTTTGTAGGCCTCGCGAGGGAGTTTTTAGGAGGTTCAAGGGAAGCATATATTTCTTTTGAATGGAGTTTTGCAAAGTTGGGGCGGTTTTGTAGGCCTTCCGAAAGGAGTTTTTTTCAAGGCCACAAGGGAGAGTTTCTAGTTCCCTGCGGGAGTACTGATTTCACACGGTTTTTCTCGGTTTCAGGTTTATTTCAAACGAACTTTCGCATACAAGTTTACATGGTAATGGTGTACACAAGGAGGCTCCGAAATAAAAACTTTGGGCGACCTCCTATAAGAAAGCAAAAATGGTAAATTGCTAAAAACACGCCAGTTAGGAATGGAAGACAGCAATAGAATGCTAGTTGAACAAACCGTAGAATTAATATTACTACAAGAACTGGAAATACCCGAAAAACAAAGATAGGCGCAAACACAACCACATGGTAAGTGAAATCATTATATAATAATAGCGGGTCGGGAACGCGTCAGTACTTATCAGAACGCATCAGAACGCATCAGCACTCAATACAGAAAGTGAAAAAAATGGTTGCAGTGGTTTACAACAACAAAAAAATTTCAGTTGGTGGTGAAATGAGCGATCTGTGTGCTAGTTGAACAAACTGTAGAAACAATATTACTACAAGAACTGGAAATACGCGAAAAACATATAGGCACAAACACAACGGCATGGTAAGTGACATCATTATATAATACTAGAGGATTGAGAACGCGTGAGTACTTATCAGTGCGCATCAGTACTCAGTACACAAAGTGAAAAAAATGGTTGCAGTGGTTTACAACAACAAAAAATTTTTTCAATTGGTGGTGAAATGAGCGAGAGCTGTGTAACGATTTGATATTGAAAGGTAACGAGCATTTTGTAGATGGTAAACGCACAAGAGATAAATGATGTAGGAGACAGACAGCAATGAGATGGCTATGGATAAATGAGTAATATAAAGAACGAGAAATATGCTGCGGAAAATACCAGTGCGTTTTGATAAAGACACAAATGCGCCAAGAAAAGTGACCCAGTCTGAGGGGTTAATTGCAAGGGTATAGAACAGAATGCGTGGTTTTGCGACAGCTTCTTCAGAGTGAGTAGAAAAAGGCATGTAATTCGTGTTTTTCCGATAATTTTAAGTTGATTCATTTCACCAGTTGCCAACATTATTTAGATAATTGTTTCAAGTTATATTAGTTGGTTAATATTATTGCTCACTAAAAGATAGCTGTATTATCAGCATACTGAAGGGCCCATCAAATATCCCCTGTTCAGTAAAAAAAAGAAAACGTCAGAAACATAATACGAAATTCTATCCAATGATTACAGGATTGAAAACAAATAAAATATTGGTGAGGGATATTGATGCGATAAAAGTTAATTAGTTCTAAATCCTTCACACGTGGTTTGGTGCTGGCAAGGTCCAAAAAGGCATGTTCCACAAACGTTAGAGCTCTGTGTGCCTTCTTGGGATATTGAATGTTGAAAACCCAGAACGATGCAAACAGACTACACAGTCCTCCCAGTAAAGATGATGCAGTCAAGACACTCTGGCCATCGATGCGGAGGCTAATTTCCCCGTTCGCGGAATGCAGGCAGGGAGTCAAAGGAACATCTACCTGAAAAAGCAAAAAAGAAAAAATAATGACCCACATGTAAAATTCAAAACAGACACTATGGTTAAATGAACTTAATAATTCGGTACAGTAATAAAATTGTTATGCCAGGTTCCCTACGAAGATTCAGTACTTAAATTAGGAATGCAAAGGCTTCATAAAACCAAGTGCCAGTACATTAACCATCGTGGCTTTTGCAGCAATAAAAAAGATATTACTTCCGCACAATATACTCGAGCACAACTTTAAATGACAGTGAAGTTAAAATGCAAGTCTCTCTAGGTTGATAGATTAGCTCACGGAGAACACTATGATACCCCTCTTACACCTGGCATTTTTTAAAAATAAGGTTGAAACTAGCAAAAACACGTTTTCACCGGAAGGGCTTAAGTGGCCTGACGCGCACAACTTCTTTCTTGGCTGCCGCTGGATGGTGCTACTCGTCCATACTTGCGGTGGCCGTACCGCTTTCCAAGGGAGCATGCGAGCTACGCATGAGAAAATAGTTCGACGCCAAAACTTGCGGGGCCTCAAAAGGCCAATGTTTTTCTTCAGTGAAGCGTAAATACTGATCACAGGTCCAATGGAGAAACATTTTGCTTAGTGGTCTCGAACGGCAAATGACAGGGGAGTTTGGGGAAGCATGAGCGATTTGACCGGAACTGACCAAACTGCTTGGTACGTCGTAATGTTGTATTCAGTTGCTTGTATACTGCTATTAATCACCACTGCTTCACTTGCTTCCGGTTTATCCTGATGCAAACAGCGACTGCAGTCGTGTTTGCGTCACGTTTGATGAGCAGTTGAACAGCGATTTCTCAGCACTTAAGGCATCTTGGCACTAAATCAATGCTGAAATGGCTATGCGGAGGTCCGACTTCCGTTTGAAATCAACTTGCTGGTTGTCTTCAATGACCCTTTAACAACAAGTTACCCTTATGTCTCATCACTGCAACCGATTGTTCCTCCGTGTGGTGCAAAGTGTGCTACTGTGAGTATTTTCAACGTGAAACGAACCGTTTCTGTGATTTGTAGGACTGATTCTGCTATTAATTACGGCAGTGACAACAAGCTATGAAAGAAAATCCCGCCATCTCCACGAAGTGAATGATGATGAGAGGGGGCGAATCTAAAATGCTTATCAGCAGACAATGTGACGCATTAAGTGCAAGCTGCTTTCATAGTGTGTGCATTGACATTAGGATATGGCCCCCTGGCAGAATGATGCGCTGCGCGAGATTTTGCCGTACCTAAAAGGACAGGCAACTCATTTTTACGGAGTATAGGATCTGTAAAAGGGTTGCGAGTTGGGCGAGTTGGTAATTATGCATTGCGAAAAATAAACTGCGCGCAAATTAACGAGGACAAGAACACATGAAGACGGCACAAGCGCACACTCGCAACTAGTTTATTATTGCACAATTCAAAGCTTTATATGCCCAAGCGCCCAATTGCCGCGCCCCCAATGCGTCACAGTTCTCGGCGCACTCAGCCGAAAATACTAAAAAACCGTAACAACAAAACCACAAAACGAACTTTGAGGCGCAGGAAAGGCGAAAAATCAGCAAAGATAACCGCATCATACATGGATTAAGACCCCCCTGCCACCCCCAACACGCATTCCCAGAAGAAGCACCGAAATAGCGCTCAATGTGCGTCTAAATATGCGACTTCTCGATTAGGGCGATGGAGGGATGACTGATACATTCGGAACCAGCTTTTCTGATGTGGCTGGCTTCTACAATTTCTCGCGTTCGCTGGTTCTTATGTCGCAAAAGGATGGCTGTGCGCTCAAACACAGGGACACAATCAGGTCTGCATGCGCGGCAATGAGAAGATAAGTGGCTCAGGTCACGTTGAAAAATGAAAAAAAAAATATACGGTACTTTTAGACGTCGTACGCTCGAGTTTGTGACAACGTACCCGTGTGCGGCTTTGTCCTGAAGTTCGGAGAAATGCAGGCGGGTTGTGTTATATTTCTCGTCTTGCATTACGCTTTCTTTTATATATTAGCGCCCTCTTTCCCGATCTCTCTACCTTCCTTCCCGCTTCCGTCTGACTGCGCTGATTTTCGCCAGCACGAAGTAACCGTCACGTTGCTTTGAAACGACGCCGCGCGCGACAAACGATTTTATTTCGAATGCCCTGTTACAAACCGGCCTACAAAAGAATGCGAACGCATACCCCAAAACCCACAAACAAGTAAAATAATACGAGTGTGCGCTTTTTTCTTTGCCCGTGCGTGTACGAGCTGTGAGCGGCACGGGTACCCGGGTACTTCGCTGTTAACCCTATCCGAACGTTTGACAAACGCATCGACTGATGAAAGACCACTTACCAGCGAGCTGTCCACACCTGTCGCCGTATCCAAATGCTGTTTGCGGCCGTTCCTCGTGTGACAGGGGCACATGAAAATCTTTCCACCAAATGGCACTACTAGTACTTCACAAATAAGAAAAAAAACGACGGCCCAAGGCGAGGCTTGAAGCTCCGGCCGCGCCGAGTCACCGGCCGCGCTGCGTTGATAGTTGTTTACATCCGGGCAGCCAGTCGTGCCGCCAGGGCAAGTTGAGTCGCTGCAGTCGGGTGCGTTGGCGCGCTGGCACGAGAATTTAAATCGTCTATGTATGCGCAAGCAAGCGAAGCAGATGAACATTGCAATTGTTTGCAACGGCGAGAACTGCATCTTCGTTAGCAGCAGAGTTTGACAACACCTATCGCCAAAATAAACAGATTGAGACAACACGGCCGCGCTCTCTGCCTGTGATCGCGCTGGTTGAAGCATCTATACGGGTATACGTACGGTATTGGTTTTGTAGCTGCGTGGAACCGTCGCGTCCTGCTTACTCGTTCTAATTAGCATTAGGCCACGGTTGAAGTGCTGGTGCACGGGGACAACAGAAGACTAACATGGCGACCGCCCGCTTGAGATGATTACCTCAGATAGGGCGTTTATTGTGGACGTGGTAGTATACAAGGAACGGAACGCCATCTCACAAATGGTGTTAAGTCGTTCTAAATCCTCCCTTTTGCTACCCGGATGGTTAACGGTACTACCATGGAGGTTCGTCCACTTCTTTAGATCATGCCTAGGGAGTACATTTTTTGCTATAGGTACTTTTCAGGGCACATTACTTGATTAAAACTCCATTTCCGGCTAGTTTGCGTTTACAGTGCACATGAGTTACGGCGTCTAAAGATTTTATCTCTTTTGCATGTAGAGTGTTTCGGGCCCTTTTCTCTCCCTCTTCCCCCCCTCAGAAACCTCATCACATCGCAACGCATCGCATGTAGAGTGATCGATGACATGCTGCGCACGAGTCTCCCTTTTTGTAGATTGTTAACGCCATCAAAATGTCACGCGAGCGTTGGTCTGGGTATCGCCTCAAGATCGAGGCGTAGCCAAGACGCAGTCAAAAGAGATCAACTATTTAGACGCCGTGACTTTCGTGGGGGATTCCACTGACTGACAATCATAATCCTGCAATGTTGTTTGTTTTCTTTCTTGTTTCTACTATGTATTTGCGCTATTGTACTTACCCTATATACATCGCGATTCTGCAATAAAACTATTCGCAAGTCATCCACCGTCTTGTCCCGTTCTTCGCGCTGTTTTCTTCATGAATCCAATCGCAGTATTTTCCCCGCCACCCATGACGGGCTGGAGGGCGTTTGGGGCGGCTGTGAATGCGCTGTCCACTCGGAGCAAAAAAAATAAGAAAAAAGAAAAACTCAAAAGAAACGCGCTTCGGCCACTTGCGAAACCCAGAGGCGCTGTGATCTAGCCGCCGTGTGACAAGGTAGGGCCCTATTGGAATTTTAATGCGTAGCATTCTTTGCTGTGTATCCACCCTGCAAGGACCCTGTAACGTCCTGCATTTCCACAGCAATTCAAATATCGCGGGTGTCCCACCTGTAATCGTTATAATAGCGTAGATGGAGATAACTGGTCGCACGAAGTTTTGAAAAACTAAAAAAGTAAAAATAATTTAAAAAATGGTAAATGGCGTAACGTGTACGCTATGCATTTTCGTAATAATGCAGATTTCCCGAAAGTTCCAACTGTAATCCTTATAACGGCGTAAATGGGGATAATTGGTCGAACGAAATTTTCAAACACTAAAAAAAATAAGAAAAATATTCAGCAATTACGGTAAATGGCAGACCGTATAACGTCCTGCATTTTGACAATAATGCAGATTTGGCGAACGTTTCAGTTCGTATCGTTACAGTAACGTAAATGGGGATAATTGGTCAATCATGATTTAGAAAAACCAAGAAATTGGACTGTAAAACTCACACTCAAGACAAGCCGCTAAAGAATAACTACGCATTAGTAGATAATTTTCTGAATTTCTGCAGAATTTTTTTTTAACTGACAGCTTTGTTAGGCTGTCTAAAGCAGCACATCCGAATTATCTGGGTCATTAAGGCGGTAAAGGGAAAGAATCATATCCCCTTCTTAAGAAAAATATGGTTAAAATGCGAAGCTTTCTCTCATGCAACTTGCGTCAAAGCCGAAGTCTAAAATCCAAATTGCTTCGACAATGTCGGAATGGTGCAGTCGGATAGAAGTCAGCTTCCTAATGCGAGGGACTGAGTTTCCATTTTAAATGCAGAGCATT